>NW_026849076.1:0-196526 GCF_030867785.1 Colletotrichum acutatum
TTGGCCAAAGCCTACTCCAGGCGAAGTACATACAATACGTGCCCGATGCACAAGGTATGGCAATTAACTCACTTGAACATTGATGCGTCAGCAAAGTCGAGATCCCACAGAATTCTGCTATATCAGTGCGCTCAATGTCGGACCTACAGTGGGACCAGAGTTCCAAGCTGCGGTGAATGTGCTGTTCTCAAAGTGACCCATGACCAGCTACCGATCGAACGATAATCGGGTCTTGCTCCGGCGACCATGAGCATACCGTCCCGACTTGGCAATTTTCTCGGCCGGGCCGGAGCACCTCCGGAGATAATGCGTCGAGTGCTAGGGGCAGCGTTTGCCCGTAAGCCGTGCACAACTCAGTCAATAGTGAGAAACAAGGTTGATGGAGGTGGGTAACGAGCGAAAAGTGAGGGGCCGTTTTCTTGGATGCAGCAAATTGCCCAGCTAATGCATATGCTATTGGAGTCGTTGGTCGATGCGAAGACTAGCATTAAAAGCTCATCGCCGAGTGGCTGTGAGATTTTGGGGCTGGAGTTTATGCTTCGGCCGGAGCGTTTTTGTAAATCCGACAGCTGGGTGGATCGCTTCCGGGGCTGTCGCGACCTGGGGAGATCATACCATAAGTTCTGGTGGATCGCCTGGCCCAGAGCCTACATGTAGATTAGTCGGGACCGAAGCCCCAACTTGCTACCCGAGAGCGAGCGGGGGAAGACGTCTGCGTTGCCGCCACCAATGACCAATCATCAAAGACAAACAATACCTGTGGAATGGACACGCAAACATACCTCCTGTAGAAACCCGCCTACCCGTAGAGCAATTCTCAAATATGGAGTAACACTTCAAACTCCAAAAAGCAATGTGCTCATGGTATGTCGTCGCGAGATGATCGGTGCAATGATCTATTGATGCACTGAGACCTGTCATGAGCTCAGTAGCGCCCGCGGTTTGGTGTCCCGAATGTTCAGTGACAACTGTCTGTGCGTTAGCAGTGTTGTTTTTGGCATGGCTTCGGACTTCGTAAATTCTACGATTGACGCTGGTCATTTTACGGATAACACTATTGCCCGAAAGCATCTCTCTAGCCTGGGGGATGGGGATGAGCTGATTATTAATAAGTTTGGAACTTGGTCAGCGCTTAAGGAAAGGTCAAGAGACAGGACGAACGTGGACGACCAACAGAACCAACAGGCCGGGGGGACGGCCAGATGCTAATGAAAAAAAAGTCCGGTGCTCGGCGAACGTAAGCACCGATGCGCCGTCTAGCGGCCGGATCCATATTAGATAACTTCAACTAAGGGGGCCACCCCTTGCGCCCTCTACCGACGCATCGGAAGACTTTGCGACCACACCAACGCCCAAGCCAACCCACTTCCCAGGTCTATCGCGGGTGCTTCCATACTTGAAAAGGAGGCCAAGTTGCCAACGAGGTAGCTTCGGCCCTTCGCTACCTCGCATCTTGGACTTAGCTCCGAGATCATATACGGCAGCCTGGACGAAACTCGAAGCTATCCATGTCAGTTTAGACTCAATAAGAGTCACGACGAGGAGGATGATGACGAATAATGGCATACAGAGTGCTCCGAGCCCCGGCGGGTTTGCCGTACCCCGTTGACCGTCCCTCTCGGCCGGTCTCCGCGCTCTCGAACTAATGGGTCTCCCTTTATCTCCTGGCGCCACATAGGGAGCCACATGGGCAAACAGAGGATCTTCGTTTTTATGGTCCTCTTTAAGACTACGAACCTCCCCATTGTTAACTTCAGCCCTACCCCTCGGCACATCACCAGTTCCTTTCCTTTCACACGACGTCCTCAGGAGATCGACTACCCAACTACACTTGATTCGGCTCTCAACATATTTACCCTAACTGTGCGACATCGCCATTCGGTTGTAATTTGCCACCAACGAACGACAAACTCATCAGCCATGTCACCCAACAACGTCCCACAGAGGACACCACTCTCACAATGGAGTGCTGCCCAACGGAAGGGTATCATCATACCTATGGTCATGTCATCGATACTGATCTTGGTTCTCGTCCTCGCCAACATGTCATATCTGTTTGGAGCAACATTCGAGCAAGGGAAGCGTACGCATGCACTCAAGATTCTGGCCGTTGACCTAGATGGGGGCGCCATTGGTTCAGCAATTGTAGGCGCATCCAAGAGCTTCCAAGCTGCCAACTTCCCAACCATCGAGTTTGGCTCCGCCTCAAAGTACTCAACTCCCGCAGCGGTAAAGAACGCAGTATGCAAAGGAGACTACTGGGGAGCCATTTACATCAACGTGGGCGCGTCTGCGAAGCTCGCCAGCGCCATCAACGGCACCTCGACCGCAGCCTACAATGCCGCCGACTCGGTCACATACACCTACAACCAGGCCCGATACCCTGCGATCGCCGATTCCACCATCAACAGCAACATCCAAAAGGTCGTCGGCGCATCGAGGGCCTTCTACTACCAGTCGCCCAACGGCACAGCTGCCCTCCGATCCCTGAACACTACCAACCTGGCCGCCATCGCCGCCTACCTGAACCCGATCTCGTCCACCCCCGACCTCATCGGCGCCCAGACGCAAGCGAGCCGCGTCTTCTTCAACACCGTCAACATCATCGTCCCGACTCTCGCCCAGTTCTTCTTCATCTTGGCCCTGAACGGTATCGGCATGAGCTCCGGCCTCCTCGCCAAGATGAGAGTCCGCGACGTCTGGCTCATCCGCTTCACCATTGGCAAGATCTACGGCTTCCTCACCGCCGTCACCGTCACGGGGTATCTCTGGGCTTTTAGGGAGAACTGGGCCGTCGGCGGCCCAGAGTTCGGCAAGACCCTTCTCGTCTTCTGGCTCTATATGGACGTGCAGTGGCAGGTCCTCGAGTCTCTCATCGGATCCTTTGTGCCCATGCAGCTCATTCCGTTCTTCTTCCTCACCTGGATGCTCACCAACGTCGCGAGCAGCGTGTTCCCCTTTGAGATCATGGCGGGCTTCTACAGGATCGGCTACGCCTTCCCGGCGCACGAGATCTATTCTCTCTTGGTGCAGGCGTGGACTGGTTGCGCTGATCAGACGCGCGTCGCCCTGCCTGTTCTCTTCTCCTGGTGGCTCGTGGGCCACGTCGGCTCCGTCTTCTCCATCCGCAAGCGCTGTGCTGACGCCGCGGCTATTGTTGCGGCTGGTGCTGCCGCTGCCGCTGCTGCAAAGGCGCCGGCTCAGCAGGACGACACCGTATCTATCCCTCCTCGCTCTGCTAGCACGGAAGTGACTTTGCAGTCCGATGAAGAGCAAGTCAGAAACGAAAAATGAATGATGGGGCCGCAAAGGATTTCTTAGAAACGGATTCGAATTTGGCTGCTGATGGAATTGAAGATTAATGCGACGTCACAGCGGACGGCACGCTTGATACCCAGCATAACATGGAGTTATTGGATTCTGCATCGAGACCATTGTATAGTGTGCGACGATTGCTTTGAATGTTCGGATGATATAGACTCAACTTAGACATTGCATCTTCTCTTACAAGGGATTAATTCAACTCTTCCTAAACCGTGGTTTCTTGAACCCTGACTCGACTTGATTAAATAAATGTGGAGGATAATCATCCCAGACCGACAGAGCCTAGCTGACTTGATTGTCGGGTAATTCTTTTTAATCCAACAGAGGCCTTTTTCCTCAACTATCTAACAAGGGTAGCTCTATTGAGCCCTTATGCTTAGAGCAATTATCAAGCAACTAATTAGTGACTTGTTTCTATCTGCGAAAACATTAGTGTCCTTTCAGGATAAGGTACCTACCTTTCCAGTATTATAAGTAATCGTTCCCATTTTCTTAATATTCACCCTTCCCATTATTCCCTTACTGACTAACTTCTAAAGATGTATCTTAAGAGAATGTTTACTTTATAGAGATAGATAGATAGAAAATGCTAGATGTAGTGGTAGTGAATCTAGAAGTGGAAAGATGATGCTGTGTGCCCCGGCCAGGATCTCTTGGAGCAGAGACAGAAACGAGGCGTTGCCACTCTCCAGGTGAAAGACGTGGGTCTAGGTAAAAGGGCTCCAGTGTTGCGCTCTGCCAGATCTTCTCAAGGAGTGGATCATAGTCTCTGTTATGCCAGTATCCTTCGCTGGGATCTTGATATAACCGATGAGACCATCAGAAGTCACCGACTTTTCGGTTGTTAAAGACCAAGACAAGAAGACAAGGTCTACGACAAGTTCCCCAAAAGACTGCATGCGCACAAGTCATCGAGTAGCAGGCACATGGGCTATTCGGCACCGGTCTCGAGACGCGCAAACTCGAAATTGTGAACCGGATGAACCGATGATATCTTAGTAAAAGAGCGATAAGGATAGTCAATTTCATAATGAAAAGGGGTTTATAGGTTAACTCATCACCTATTCGGTTGGCCATCATCACCTCAGTACGTGTACATTACTTCGAATCGTTGGTAATGTTCAAGGTTGCCACTCAGATACCGACATGGTCCCGTTCATCCAAATTTCGGTCCTCAAAGTAATACCGTATTGAAGAAGATCGGCCGGCTTGGCACGGGCGCCTGTTTGTCCGTTCTCTGTTTGCTTGCCAGACAGCATGCGGAGGCAAACCGGAAGCAGAGATGCATCAGCACAGACCCGGCGACGTCAACGAAACATCCAACAATGAAGAAAATTCAAATAGTAGCCTAATTCAATGACATTGAGAGACGCAGTGCTGCCCTACAAGGCTAGCCATTGGCGATATCTTGCGGGGTAATGTAAAATGTCGTGGCCGACGTCTGTGTGGATGCATTGTTCTGAACGCGTTCCGTGTTTCGCTGCGCCATAGCGTCTTGATCTGTGTGAAATTCAGGGTTCCAAAATGGCCAAACCCGTCCTGGCTTTTGCATGTTACTCAGAGCTATTCCTCTGTGTTGTTTCAATGTGAAGCTGTCTTCCAACTTTTGGATCTAGTCACTGTTTCCTGCCTACCTTATTCACACAACCAAGGCCCAGCATGGAGTTCAACGCTACAGCCGCACATAATTCTCGACAAGTCAACCAAGAAACCATGGACTATCAGTCCCAAGAAGCCACGCAACCCGCTCCCGTGCAGGCCGCGAGATCATCAGCGGGTTCCAGCTTCTTCGAACCACTCTGGCGACGCAACGACGAGAAGAGTGGCACCCGAGGCTTCGAGGGTAATCAGAAATCCCACTTCAGCAGCCGCAACAGCTCGGTGACAGACATCGACAGAAGGGTAAAGCATGGGGAGACATTCCAGACGACCTTTGAAGTGGAGGCACCAGAGGGTATCCTATACAGAAACGGACAGCTCATTCTCCAGCCGGCGCCGACCAAGGATCCGCGTGATCCTCTCAACCTTCCCATGTCTCGCAAAGTCCTGGGATGCTTCTGTCTCTGCTGCTTCGGTGCGTTGGCCGCTGCCGCAGAGCTGATTCTCGGTGCTATGTTGCCCGTCTTTGCTCTCGAATACGCCGGTCTCGACCCGAAGATCCTCAAGCCCCTGACCGACAGCGGTGGTCTCCCCGCGGGCCTCGACCCTTTGAAGGTGCTTTCGAATTTGCCCGGTGCGCCTCCAATCTTTGAAATCTATCTCCTGGCTTCCCTACCCGTTCTGGTCATTGGTCTGGCTAACTTGGTTCTCGTTCCAATGGCCATCTCCGTCGGCCGTCGGCCCGTCGTTCTCAGCACTGGGGTTGTTGCTATCATCGGATGTCTCTGGGCAGGCAGCAGCCAGTCGTTGCAGTCACATCTTCTCGCTCGTTGCGTTCAGGCTGTTGGTGCCGGCACGGTTGAGAGCTTGATCCCGTTCATTATCCAGGATATGGTCTTTGTGCACCAGCGCAATGCCTGGATTTCCAGCATCTTTGCCGCCCAGGGCCTCATTATCATTGTTCTTGGGATCGCGGCGCCGTACATGATTATCGACTTGAGCTGGCGGTGGATGTACTACATCACAGCCATTGGCGCGGCATTCTTTCTCGTTGGTGTTTACTTCTTCATGCCTGAGACCAGATGGCAACGAACACGCGCCGAAATGAGTAAGTTGGAAGAATTCACCGTCTTTAGGGGTAATGGCTGACCTTGGACTTCTAGATGGCATTCCTCGCAATGAGATCGGTCACGAGCGTGGTCCCAGAACGTTCCGCTACAACATTGCTCTCTTCCATGGCAAGATGGATTGGCGCAAGGGCTGGAATGCTTTCGTTGACACCCTTCGCACGTTTTTCTATCCGCAAATCTTCTTCATCACTATGCTGAACAGTGTGATGATTGCTTGTGCTTTCGCTGCTGGTTATACTGTGGCCCCAGCTCTCTTGACAGCACCCTGGTCGTAAGTGATGAATTCTCAAACTTGAGTGAGTGATCCAACTGACGCTGATACAGATGGGATTTCATGAACCTTGGCCTCTGCCTCGTGCCAGTCCTAATCGCAGCCGTCGCCGTTGCACTGGTCACTGGAAGTGCCGCCGATTGGATGGCGAACCGCATCGCGAAGAAACGTGGTGTCCGCGTCCCTGAAAACCAACTTGTGAACCTCATCATCCCGACCCTCGCTGGCATTGTTGGTTCAATCATCTTTGGTCTGGCTGGCTCGAACCAGGCAGCGTACTCCTACTTTACGTTCCTCACAGGCCTCGGCCTCATGGCATTTGGCTTTTTGGGCGCCAACACCATTGGCGCGGTCTACGTCCTCGAGTGCTATCCCCACCTCGCGGGCCCGGCACTGGTCAACATTGCCTCGTTCCGAGGTTTGCTGGCTTTTATTCTGTCATTCAAGATATCCGATTGGGTGGTGGATATGGGCTACTTTAACGCGATGATGATTTACACCGGGCTGATCAGCGCCTTTGCTGTTTTCGTTCCCGTGGTCTACTTCTACGGGCCTGCTTGGCGCAAGAGGTGGCCCGCCGAGCATTTCGGTGATCACATTTAACAAATGATATGTTCCAAGTAGGATGGATTTTACGGAATGGTATATGTATACGTACTAATGACTTGGGAAGGGCTTCTGCGTTTGTTTGACAGGCTATTGATGTATAATATTGTACTAATGCTCGATGCTCGATGACCGATGATTGATCGCCCCGGTTGTGGGGACTCAAGGAAAATAACGAGATGAAAGGTATGGGAAGAAGGTACCTGTGTAGGAAACAGGTATTCGTGAAATAAAACTCGAAAAAATAAGACATGCAAACCCGGCAACCCGCTTCGTCTCTTCTCCCTTCACTCACTCGTCGAACACGCCAGACGTGAAAAAGCTCCGAATAGCCAAGTACCATAGGCAGCAGGAGAGGAGGGCCGGTTGCCACTTGGCAGCAGCGCCCGGGCCACAGGCAGAACTCCCAACTTCCCACCTACATCCACCTTGCTCCAAAAACTCATCATCACCACCATCTCTTCATAATAACTCAGAAATAAATGAGACGGAGCAAAAGAGAGACTCCTCGACGGGGAATTGAACCCCGGTCCCCTGCGAATCGTTGAATCTTCAATGACAAGCAGATATCCTCACCACTAGACTATCGGGGATGGGTGGATGTTGACATCCAGTGATAGTTGGTTGGGCGGAGGATACGAACTGAGGCCATGAGTAAGGTAGGGCACGACCTCACGCTAATCTCAGGGCTCGGGCGGGACTTGGTCGGCCACGACTGCTGCCCTCCTGCCTCATTCTGGCTGTCTCCTGTGCGTCTGTTAGCCGTCTCTATGCCGGGAACTCTGTCTCGACGCCTCCTTTGATCAATCAATCATCCGTTGCGATCATGCGTAAGTGTGGTGTGACGTTGGAATGAAGACTGGATGAACTTGTGTAAACCTTGTTTAGAGACTTGACTGACAGAGGCCTGATTGGGCAATCGGCACTGTCCCCATTCGCTGAGCGCGCCGAACAGGGATTTCGAGGCGGCATTAATGCAAACCTACTTCTCACTACAATACCCTTCTCTACTCGCTGTTGTCGTATCGTAAGCCTCATTCCAACGCCTGGGTAAGATGATCCGCATCCTACTCATGAATTATTGACTGCAAGTAGAGAGATGGCGGGCGCTGGGTACTGTGAAATTGGATGAGTTGTTCATGAATGGAACTTGGCGGACCTCATCAAATGTTGTAGTTGACACTTTCATGGGGTGAAGTACCCCGCAAACACCTCGATTCTTCAATCTATCTTTGCGCCAGACTACTATCTATGTACTTGAATAGAAACAAGTGCAACAAACGTCCTCAAGGGTGGGCAGTCGGCTCGTTCTTGCTTGGCGACTTCCAGCTCTCATGCAAGGCATCCCGAGCTTCAGGAGTTGTAAGCACAGCCGTGTTGTAAACCAGCATATGTGAGTCAGTTGCCAGGCGATGTTTGATTGCCAATCACCATGAAATCGCGCCTCCAGATATCCCAGTGGTCGCTCTTTGTTGGGTCTCCAAACGGATTCAGCGCAGCAACTCGCATACTGTCGACACCTCGTTAGATTTGTTTATCGAGAAGTGTAACCAATCAAGAGACTTACGTGTAGTTCCCAGGTTTGATCTTCGAGCCGTCAGAGAACCTGCCAAGCCACCACACCCTCCAGGGCGCATAGTTGTAATCTTCCCTCGAGAACTCTCCCATGGGACCCCGGATGAGATCGAACTCATTGTCGTTGTCCGGATCGAAGACTGTAGCGTGCCTTTCATTGTCCTTTGCACAGATAAGCGCTGGTCAAGTACGAAGGTGGCAAATGGGAAAGGCATGGTATATATATGATGAGATAAACTTACCCAGGTTGCAGCATGTCCAACAAATCCACCTTCTCCAGGAATAGGCGGATACGTCCCCCAGCTCTTCTCTTCCCATCCGCGCTCAAATATATCCCAGCGCAGAACAGAGCAGCCCCATCGGAAGTTCATGTAGAGTTTCGGGAAATCTTGTGCTTCTAGGGAAAGGTCGAAGGAGAAGCTAAGAAGCAAAACATCAGCAAGTTCATTGTGAGGAGCATGCCAGTAGGGCCTTACTTGGTCTTGTATATCATAGGAATATCATCCGCTCCCGAGTTGATGTACGGGTAGTCGTCGACAAACATCTTTCTAAAGGTCTTGCGTAGATCGGAGGCGACGCCCATGTAAGGCGCCGAGAGCTGCTCGCCGTTGGAGCCGTGGATGCGAATCTTGCCGCTGTACAGGGGCATAGCTGAATGGTTTCCGCCTTTGGGATGTTCGAATGTGAACCTGAAGCAAGACATTAGTTGAAGTTGGTCATAAGGAACGCAACGAGGGGCGCTTACTTTGCCTCTCTAGTCTCTCCCGCACCAACAGTAAACTCCTTGGGAAACGTCACGTTCGGGACTAACGGCGTAGCCAATGGTACCAAGCCCGTATACTGAGGTCCCATCTTGATGTTGTCTCTATCATCGAGAACCTCGTACGTCCCCGCAGTCTCGACGCAAAAGCTGTACGTTATGGGACTCGTACAGTTGTTCGTAATCATGACAGAGTGCGAAGCGCGAAAATTTGCGGTATCGTTGAGCACAAACTTGGTGTACGAGAGCTCCGTCCCGTAGTCCAGAACCTTGGTAGCGTTGACCAAGCCATTGCCTAGTTGGAAGATTGGGGCGCGTGTCGTCCCATAGTCTGTCATGTTCAGCCCATTATTCCACGGAAGCGAATCGCCACTGGACAGGATCCTGGCCGAGAGCATCTTGCCGAAACCGGCGCCGTGGACCTTTCTGCCACCGTGCTTCGAGATGAAGAGTGCAGCTACACCTGCTATGTACGGCGTTGCCATCGACGTGCCAGACTTTAGGCCATATTTTCCGTGCGGAATGGTGGAAAAGATGTTGCTCCCGGGTGCCGCGATGTCAGGCTTGATTTGGAGATCGTAGAGCCCACCCATGGAAGTGAAGTAGGAGCTGACGACGGCGGGGTTCCTCAGGTTAACCAGATTCGAGTCGGACTCGTTGAAGAACCGGGCCGTGACCTTGGCGCCTTTCGCGAGCGCGGCAAGGATGTCGACACCAACCGCGTGCTCCGTAATACCCTCTGTACGGTACACGTCGTAGCTATTAGGCATCGGGAAAGTTTCGTTATCGTTGAATAGCAACATGTACTTAGCGCCGGCAGACTGGAGGGCATAACGCTTGTTGAAGCCGTTGCAGCCACCGCGGGGAACCATCACAAGAGCGCTAGTCAAGTTCACCGTCCCCGGTGGCAGGAAGCGGCACCCGATTGTGGTGTTGAGGGGGTCGTAGGACAGTGCGGTGATGGGAAGACTCGAGTTGAGTGGGAAGCTGTGTGTGAGGCCGCCGTAGAAGAACCCGTACCTCGACTTGTTGACGTCGCTGTTTGCGTAGTCAAAGGTCACCTCAAAAGGCATCCCAGGGACGTATGAGGGCTCAGTAGACGCCACTGAGAGCACGCTTCGTCCGGATTGACCGTTGTCCCCGAGGAAAGCACCACCTTCGCCCGTGTTGCCTGCGGAGATCGTCACGAAAACACCTTGATCCACGAGACGGGAAGCGATCTCGGCCCAGGCGTTGGACGAGAACCCTCCGCGACCTCCGATCGAAGCGGTGATAATGTCGGCCTAGCATGAGGTCAGATGATAGAACAACTGACTGGTGAATGTGACCAGACTTACGCCATCATTATGAGCCATTAAGAACGCCTCAATGAGGGTCTCTTCATCTGTATCGCCGCTCTGTGTTCACAGTCAGCGTGGACATGGGAGTGAAGTTCTGTTGCTTACAGTTCCGGAAAACACCTTGTACGACAGTATGTTGGCTTCAGGAGCAACTCCTTGCCAGCTATGATCGGGTTATTCTACTGCTCCAAGCATCGAAAGCGATTTACTAACGTATCTGACTGTCCAGCAACGATCCCCGAGACATGCGTGCCGTGCCCGCCAAGAGAGTCTTGCTCGTATGGGTCCTTGTCGGGCCGCTTGGGTCCATCACCACTAGGCCAGTCTTTCACATTTGCTTGTTAGCCCATGTTGTCTGAAGATGAGCTGGTAGCCCTGCTCTCACCCGAGTCTCCGACGAGATCATATCCGCCCATGACCTTGAAGCCCTCACCGAAACCGCCACCGAGCTACCATGTCAGCTATCACCCTTCAGTCAGGAGTATTAAAAGCACTCACAGCGGGATGTGTGTAGTCAATACCAGCATCAACGACAGCAACTTTGACACCCTTGCCTAGAATGCCCTTCTCATGAAGCCTCTGAACACCAGTGATGCCATGGATGTTGTAGTTGTCTCCCGAGAAACCCCGGCTGAACTCCTGGCCATCCTCCACCACGGCTCTCTGGACTCTGCGCGATGGCCAAACGTTGCTCGCATCCCGTAGGAAGCCCAGGTCCTCCTCGTTGTTGCCCGTTAACTCGACACTGACTCCGGTGAAGACGTCACTGCGGAAAGTCTTGTACACTGTCGCACCGGTGAAAGCACATAGATCTGTCTGGAGCTGCTTGATATCCGAGTCCTGTAACGATTGGTATTGTCAGCAATGTCTCGGAACGACCAAAACCCGTGATATCTTACTTTCGTGAGCTCTACAATGAAGCGTCTCGTTCTGGATGATGGGTTCTCGCTCGGAGTCTGCTGCTGTTGTCCAAAACGAGCCAGAGACGTGCCCGCAAAAGACAAGATCGCGACTACAGCATACAAACGCATGATGGCTAGCTTGGAACGAAAACTAGCTCTTGAGATTGTCAAGTCAAGAACAGGGAGAAGAAGTAGAGAAAGGCGGCCCTTCTCTCATCATATCTATTGCCAAAATTCCCGTTGTGCTCTAAGAGGTGAATGGGTACGCTGTTCTGAAGGACCCATGTGAGATGCCGGGTGCGAGTGCACCTGCATACTCGCCTCGTTCAAGATCATATTGAGAACAAACATGAATACCCGTTGATGCGGCAAACAGATTCTCCGACACTTTCTTTGTCCGGTCTTTGGCGGTGAGATGTTGAGGAACATTATGTATCACCGGTTTCAAGACATGCCTTGGGTCTCCCAGGTGGCTCTGCAGCTGAAGCATTTCACAAGGCAGCAGAACGATCCAGAAGTATAGTGATCATGTACATTCTTTCTCTTGATACTATCTACTTGCGGTGGACGTTCGGGCGGTGCTCGGTATGAAATTCGGTTTACAGAATAAACAATGACGGCATCATCTTTTTCGCATGTACTCCCCTGTGCAGTTTGGGACAGACAGCCTGGCAGCTCTTGGCTACCCGCATGACCTGCTCTGTTCACGGCATTCGTGTGGAACAGGCGATGACGAGTAGCAGTGAGATCTCCTAAACAGCACTACATATCTTATCCAAATTAACATCAGTAGGCGGTAATGAACCTGATCCATACGGTCAGTCGGGCACCAGCAGGGACAAACGGGTAAGTAAGGCGAAGACGTCGATGAGTTTGCAGGTAAGGCCGAAGGCAGAAAGATTTTGCCCTTTTGGAGTCACGACGCCGACGGGTATAATCGACAGGGTATGGCTGAGCGACTGAGTCCGCCGTGATGTCGCATCGCCAGTTTATGTACCTGTCATTTTGTGGTCGGAGAGCATGACAGCGGATGCAGACGCCAGGTAGTCGACAGAGATGGCAGAGCCTAGGTTTCACGGCGGGAAGACGATGTTTCACAGCCCCTGGATCAAGTCAAATTTCCGTATTGCAAACCTCGTGGCAGACGAAGTCGGGACGGAAAGAACAGCAAACGGACTGACTGTAAGCTTGGACAGCAATCGGTACACGACACGCGTCTAACTGAATGAGGAAACAAGTAAACGAGTATTCGGGGAGGTTGACAAGATGAACATCAGAACGGGTGACACAAACACATCTCTTTATTTCTTGGCTGACCGGATGCCCTTGAGCTTCGCCAAGAGACCCGCTATTTTGGCCTTGAGAACTGGACTGGGGCCTTCATCAGCGCCAACCAGTCTCCGAACTAGGATATTATACATGCCACCGAAAGCGAGCGCGATCGCCGTCGAGGTGAAGATAATGACATTGTAAGGCATGCTAAAATCTGGTGTGGGCAGATTCAGCAGCAGCGTGGTAGTGCGTGTACTTTGCGTACGGGGGCTGAGAGTAGTTATGACTGCCGCGGCAATGTCGAAACCGCGGTTGGCGTCGGGTGGGTACTCAGTGTATCGAAGAATTGACTTTTCGAAGTCGTAGGTGAGGAAGACTGTAGAAGCGGGAGGGATACGCATCCGCAGCTCGAGCTGTGTGCCTCTGGCACGATCAACGGCGGGGCGGTAGTAAATGTCCTCAACAATCGACGGCTGCGAACCCGACGATCCCTCAATACGTGCGTTGAGAGTATGGAGGTAAACTCGCATGAACCAGGGAAGCGATTCCATGTAGATGAACTCGACCTCTGTATCCTTGCTTGGGTTCGTGAGAATGGCTTGCATACCACCATGCTCTTGTCCGTGTCCAGTGAAACTGCGCTCGGCGTAGATGAGAGGAGTGGACGGTTCGACCAATTCCTTGGTAGGATCCTGTCCCTCCTTGTCTTCTAAGGGGAGCACAATTTCCAGCTCTGAATCTGCACCAATTTTGAAGCAGCGCGATGCTCCATTGGGGTTCAAGATCTCCGTAGCTCCGCCAGACGTATACACACCTCGGGTGTGGGGAACCTCAATACAGACTGGAGGCACATCCTCGTCTGTCAGAGGGCATGTGCCTTTGATCGACTTCCCAAAGATTTGGGACAGCGTCCATTCCTGACCAGTGGTAAGGCCGGTAGGATAACATGTTTCGTCGTTGTGGTAAGGCTTGGAGGTATCGCACTTCAGCTCGTGTCCAGGGGGTGGACGGGGAATCGGGTTGTCTCTTGGTCGCTTGGATCGGTCAATGTCGAGAACCATGTCGATAGTCTGCTCGATTTGAAGAATGCACTCCTGGCCCTCGGGGCAGACAGGCTTGATATCGATGGCCATGCTTTGGAAGGAGGAATCGAAGAGCTTGTGGCCGTCTAGCAGACTCGAGATGCCCGCCTTTCCCTTGCAAGGGAGCAGCTTCAAGAAGGGTGTCAAGTTTTCTGTACACACCACCTCCTTTGGCAGAACGCCATGGAGGAGCTGCATATTCGGGATGGATGCTTCGGGGTGGTCGCCCTCAGGTTGGAATGACATGACCGGTCGGGTGGTTCGGGTTCCGTCGACGAAGTTGAGCGATGCGCAGAAGAGTCCTGAAAGAGCATTGGTGAGGGTCAACCACTTCTGATCGGCCCTGCATATGTGTAAGTGTAATCCATTTGCATTATGACAGTGAGTAACATACTCCTCGTCTGTCTCGGCCTCAAGCCATGCCCATAGCTCCACGCCCGTCCCTCCTTCGCGCTGACCATCCCAGGGCCGACTTCCCCAGCTCTCGGCATCCCATCTTCCCAAGCTGAATCTCAGATGAAGCTCTCTCGTCCCGGCATATTGAAGAATCTGACCCAATGACCGGGGGAAGTATCGGAAATTTTGCAAGTCGAAGTCAGATAGCGACGTATTGGAACGGAAGTTGAAGCTCGCAAGCAGGGCGGACAGGGGCAGCGGGCGGAGGTTCAGCTGCTCGTGGTAATCCGCAGCCAGGCCAAAGGAGGCGAGGCAAGAGAAAAGAATGACCGCCAGAAGTTGGCGCATCATGGAGGGAGTGTCGCAGCGCAAAAGAATGAGATTCGCGTCTGCTGCGGTCTCTCCCCTGCACGGCGGCGCATGTAATCCTGCTGGAGGTGAGGTCGTGTAGGTGGTCGTATGGAGGGATGTCTGGGCGGTGGAACCTGGCAGAATCCCTCTTATGTAACCACACTTTGGAGAAAGTACCTTTTGCAGCTCTCCACATTCCGCCCATGGTTCATCCCGCGCGACACGCCTTCTTCCCCAGAACTTCGCGAATTTCCTTACATTCAATTTAAGATACCCAATTGACCCGTCCACGAAACTCCACGCCAAACCACGATACATCGTATACCATACAAATCTCCACAGACACCATCGAGCATCACATACAATGGCAGCAGAACAGAGAAAGCTGCTGGAGCAGCTCATGGGCGGCTCGGCTAGCACCCGGGCGGCCTCGCTCTCCATGACAGACCCCAAAGTCTGCAGATCATTCCTCGTCGGCACATGCCCTCACGACCTCTTCACCAATACCAAGCAAGATCTCGGCCCTTGCCCAAAGCAGCACTCCGAAGCACTCAAGGCCGAGTATGAGGGACTGTCAGATAAGGAGAAGCAAAAGTACGGCTTTGAGTACGACTACATGCGCGACCTTCAAAAGTACATCGACGACTGCAACAGGAGGATAGACTCAGCGCAGCGCAGACTCGAGAAGACGCCCGACGAAATCCGCCAAACAAATGCCTTGGTATGGACTCAACACTCTCCCGCACTGCCCTGGTTAATAGCTAACGATATCACAGCTGAAAAGCATCGCTGAACTCTCCTCCACAATCCACAACGGCACTCTCGAAGTCGAAATCCTCGGAGAAATGGCCGAAGTATCCCGCGCGATCGACGAGTTCTACCGAGTACGCCAAGCACAGCAAACAAAATCGGACCGCGAGAAGGAACTCAAGGCCCTGTCAGACACCTCAGGACCATCGGGCCACCAGAAGCTGCAAGTCTGCGATGTTTGCGGCGCCTACCTTAGCAGGCTGGATAACGACCGCCGTCTAGCAGACCATTTCTACGGAAAGATGCATCTCGGTTACGCCCAGATGCGCAAGACCTTTGACGCGTTCCCCAAGGAGATGCGCCATCGCCAGCGCGCACCGATGGACGACGACAACATGGGACCCGGCGGTCCCAGAGGTCCTAGGAGCGGTGGAGGGTACCGCGGGCGTGGTGGCAGAGGATACCGTGGCGGTGGCGGCGGTGGATGGTAGGCCCATCCGTGAAAGCTGAACAGATCGATCAAGATCACAGCTCAACCCGAACCAGAGGATGAAGACTTGATGGGCGACAATCCGAATTAGGAGCGTATGTCGATGATGTTCCTCAGATCTCGAAGACGAACAGTATGCTACCCTGAGCACTTAGATTATGACTGAGTATTACAGAAAGCGACCGCCTATACTCTTCGCTCCACCAGCCAAGCTTGTGGTACTCAACAGACGTTCAGCATGAAACCTATAGGATGTAAAACGTGGGTGACGATACCACTGAAGGTTCATTTGCTTCATACTAAGTCTTTTAGGCCTACGATCACACCTGATCCAGTCGGCAACCGCATTATTTTCACGATGGCCAGCATTACGGGTTCAAGATTGCGAATGATCCAAGTCAAGGGAACGTAGACGGCGGCTTTGGGTAGTCCCGGACGGCATTCTGTATTCACGCTCGTAACGGGACCTGCTAAAGACGAGACTCGCAACCCCTAGATGCCCGCTTAATGAGGAATCATGCCTAGAAGCGAACTATAATGTACTCCAATTCCTCTTCATCCCCCTTATCGTGGCGTAATCAAAATGCGTCGTCGCTGTGATTTTGTTATCCAATTCGTGATGCTTCTCCTCTTCGCCAAATTTTACTGTCCGCTTAGGTATAGTCTTCACGAAGAAGACTGGGCGGCGGCGTTCTTGAGCTTCTCATCAAATGCTTCCATCTCGTCGTCCCACCTGCCAAGAGGCGACAAGACAGGAGGCGAAATGTCACCGCTCGTAGCCTTTCCAGGCAGGGCAGGGAATTCCTCAGTACTGATGACAGGAGCCGGCGCGGGAGCCTGGGCGGCGGGAGCCTTAGCTTCCCGAGCGCCGTTCGAATCTCCCCGTTCATGATCATTCCCATACCCGCCCCGACCGCCGCGTCCACCCCGCCCCTGCCCACGACCTCTTCCTCGACCCCTTCCACCTCTACGCTCTTCACCAGCAAACCGATCACCCTGCGGCGTCTCATCCTCCCTCGAAGCAAACCGGCTCCCGGCAAGCCCCGCAGACCTCGTCCCCCTAACCCCGCCATTCGCCCCGCGGAACCCCCTCCTCTCCTCCTCAGCAGCGAGCGCCTCCTTGCCCTCGTCCCACCCGCCCTCCTTGATACTCATCGCCTTGAGCTTCCTCTCGCGGTTCTTGGCGCGCTCGTCATCCATGCGCCGGCGCTCCTCCTCGCCGCGCCGCCGCCTCTCCTCGTCGGCCTTCTTGCGCTGCCGTGCCTCCTCCATGCCGCGCGCATAGGCCTCCGCGTGGCTGCGCTCGTCCTGCTCCGCCTGCTCGAACTTGCGCGTCTTTTCGGCGTTGAGGATGCGCATCTGTTCCATTTTGGCGGCGAGTTGGGACTCGCTTAGTTTGGTGCGCGGGTTCGCGCCCGAGCCGAGGCGGGCTTCTGCGTTGAGGGCTGTGTTTGCGCCGGGAGCGGCGGTTGTGGCATGCTTTTCGCGGGGTGCGTGAGGTGCTGCTGCCGGAGCGGGCGAGTTGCTCTTGGGGGAGGCGGCGTCGCTTGAGGCTGCGGCAGCCGGGGGAGGGGCGACAGCAGCAGCATCGGCGGCAGGAGCAGAGGAGTTTTGCGCCGCGGGACCGGTCGGCGGCTTAGGCGCGGGCGTGGTTGCGGTCGCGGTCGGAGGGGGAGTCGAGACGGCGGCGGGGGCTGCCTGGCGAGGGCCGCGCGGGGCTGCAGGGGCCGGCTTGGGGTCGGCGAATCTGGAGTTTGCGAGACCACCCCTCGGCGCTGTGGGCGGTTTCTTGTTGGTCGGGGCTTGCTTTTGCGGCTTCTGCTGCTGATGTTGCTCTACGGACTTGGGTGTGACAGGTGCAGGCGCGGGTGCCGGTTTTGGTGGTTCGACTGGCGGCGTCGCGACGGCGGCGGGAGGAGGGGGTGGAGGATGAGGTGCGACGACGGTTTCGACTGTCTCAATGGCCTGGGGGTTGCTTACAGGCTCAAAGTCGTCAAAGAAGAGGTCGTCGTCTGTGCGGCCTCCGAATTGATCGTCCATGGTGAAGGATATATGTTCTAACAATTATACTAGACAAAAAGGTATGAAGGAGAGAATGTCGGTAAGAAGTTATAGCAAGGGAAGCTAAGATATTTGGAGCAGATGCACGAGGTTAGGTTGGCCTGCGAAGGAGTTGCCCTCGAAGCTCTGGGTGTTTGGAGGGCTTGCGAACCATGTTGGATTAGGCAAGTGGGGTTGCCAAGCGCAAATCGAGTCTGGAGGGAGGCCAACCGGAAGGAAATACTTTCGGCCCGCCGTATCGGAGAAGGCCAGTCGAATATCGGAGTTAGTGGGGCTGTTTCTACACAGTGTTTGGTACATGAGCGGCGGCCTCTCCTTCCAGACCAAACATCACAGCGTGGAGTAAAGATGCCAGAAACGGCAAGACTATTCTCCTCAGGCCTTGACACCGAGTAACTCCAATTCCTGGACCAGCTTCCACATCAGCTCTTCATAACTCTCCACAAACGGAATCTCGTATCTCGAACAGACGACTTGAACATTGCCTCTCTTCTTGTACCCTTCAGGACAAGCGACGATGACCTTTCCCTTCGAGCGAGCACAGAGCCCCAACTCCAGCAAGCTGATGTGGCCTTCTGTCTCCGGCTCAAAGTAAACAACGATGATGTCGGCCCTCTCTTGCATGTCCAGCTCCCACTTGACCTGGTTGCTGAACCTCTCATCCGAAATATCCTCCTTCCAGGTGCTGTCCCAGTCCGGCCGGAAGGGATCAAATATGACCACCGGCAAATGAGCCAGAGAGTCGGCGACATCCTTGCGCCAGTCTCTCTTGCTTGTTGTGCCTGCGAGGAAGATTGTCTTTTCGTGTATTGTCATGTCCCTCATCAAAGGATGGATGACCCTGCTCTTCCTTCGTGTCGCGGTGCTCATGGTGGTAACGGGCGTGTCTCGAGACATCGTCTGCAAGACTCCAGACTCTTGCCTTAGGGTTGTTGATGGCTTTGTGTAAAGTGAAGGCGATCTTCCAGGATTCACTTGAATTTGGTGACTCTGTCTTCCGGAAGAAGTTGGTGTGTGAGATATCTCGATCCTGCTGGTCAGCCTTAAGACGGATGACAGTCATCATGCAGCTCGGCCATTGGCCACGGCTGTAGGGGGCTCCCGACTTGAGGCACCTAGTCGTGCTAGTCTACGGGACTACAGTCCGTAGCGATAAAGTATCTCGGTCTTGCTTGTCGCAGGTAAACGCCTTGCGAGCCGCGACTTCTGCCCCGGCCAAAGCACCGTCTCTTCCTGGTCTGCTGTAAACATGACAATTTTGCAATGCCCAACTGTCCAAGATCCCTTGCATTCCCTAGATGGACGATCCATGGTGAAAACTTTAGGGAGTAAGGCGAAAGTTCGAGCCTCCCATTATCAGCTACTGCTCCGCCACTGAGTCGCATTGTACAGCTCTGTACCTTAACAGACCTAGGTATGGTAGCAAGGGTAGGTAAACTTGTTGGGGCAGCGATATCTTGTCCCGCCGTTTGAATCAAACAAACAACGATTTACGCCCACGGCAGACTCCTGTCCGACGTATCTGCATGTAGTATGGGACCATGGGTGAGAAGTGAGGCTTGTCGGGTTAATCCAGCGAACAGCTACTTCGATAACACCCTTGCCGGCCTGTGTCCCCTTGTTTGGACACACTTGGCCGTTCACCGGTGCTCCGTTTTCGTCGCCGGGAGCGTGGTGCCCTCCAATAGGACAGAATACAGATTGCTGGGGGCTGTGGCTTCGGAAGATCACCACGCGCACCCTGGATGTGGATTGGGGATCTGCCAGTCTGGCTCTTCTGGATGCCAATCTTGCGGTGAGCTGCGCTGCTGCCCGCTGCTAAGGCCTTTTTCCTCCATATCTCACGAGCTCACAGGGAGGTCGGCGACCATCCCGGGCTGTCTCAGCTAGGTGTCACTTGCTGAGGAGGATCGTGGCTGGCTTGGATGGATGGACGCCGAAGTGGCCAGACTCCACGTCCGTACGGATACCTAGGAAGAGGTCCAGGCGATAATAGTGCTTGGCGCCCACCTGACAGTTTGTACGAAGTACGAAGTTGTGAAATGTGAAATCACGCAACCGATCTCGGCCCTGCGGACAGTTCTTCCTTGATGCTTAAGGTCACTCGCGGCCGCCCGGTTTTTCCTAATCTCGTTTCCTTCAACTGAACCATACCTAATCATACCTGCGTTTTTGCACTTCCCTATATTTGCTATCACGGGCGTATGATACCATCCCCTCCAATGTTGCGTCATGAAGCGGTGAGAAAGTCAAAGCCATCAGGACGTCCGTACAAATAGAGAAAAACCTCCCTCCCCACCTTTGGCTTGGGGCGAGTTACCCCAGGATCGAAGCGGATTAAGCCCATCTACGAATTCTTACCCTTCCGTAGCGTACGGATATTCCGAGTCAGAATCGCGGACGCTGTCGTTGCCATCTCGAGGAGATGGCCGTTGTATACAAATCTGGTCAGCCCCACGCTCCGGGCGAGGACGACTGCGAGGGGTGCCGGAAGATACACCAGGATCTGGTCGAGCTATCGGTTGGCTCCGAGTCTTCTGAAGAGTACGAAGATGGTGAGTTTCCTTCTGTCTCTTATTGTAACTTGGTCAATTTGCTGGGCTTTTGAGGAGAGTTCAAAAAGGGACAAGTGTCACGAGACGTGGATGCTTCAAGGTGACAATTCGTGTCACTTTGGTCCCTGTAGTTCCCCTGAGAAAACAGCAGTGGACCTTGTAGCTACGGGAGCTAGAGCACTTGGGCTGGCAGGAACTGCACCTAGGGACGATCCACTCAGCCCAAAACCTTGGGACGTCCACAGTGTCCACCCCTAAGGGAGAGGTCCCTTACGGGGAGATCCACGCTGCCCGGGGGAATGGTGGGCGGAGTGACTCCCTTTTTAGCGCATTTCGTCATTCGCCATTTTCGTTGCGAGTTCGCAGCCAATTTGGCCTATTCATCTTGGGAAATGCGTCACAATCCAACGTCTGCTGCTTGCTTTCCTGTCTCAACACGCCACATAACGTTTCCTTTTCCTTCAACCTCGATCGACCCATTCCATTCTCTCTGTTGGGTCGACCGGTCGCATTCTTTCGCCTAAGCACCTCCGCTGACAAGCTGTCCCCGTCCCTTCTCGCGCGACAGAAGACACAATGCCGTCCGCCATTGCGGCCTCCGACCTGTCCACGAACCTGAGCGACACGGACGACTGCCCCCAGGTCGGCCCCGAACTCCTACACAACCTCAAGCACGACAGCTCCGTCCTCGCCCTCGCCGTCAGCGCCGAGAACGAACGCATATACGCCGGCACCCAGGATGGCGAGATTGTCGTGTGGTCGCTGGCCACCTTCCACCAGGAGCGCATCGTCCAGGCTCACAAGCGCAGCGTGCTGAGCCTGTTTCTTACCCCCGATGGCTCCATGCTGTTCTCGAGCGCCGGAGACCCCCTCATCAATGTCTGGTGCCCCAAGACGATGAAGCGGCTGTACGAGATTTACAGCACATACGACGTTGGCGACATTTTTTCCGTGGCCTACAGCGCCCAGCACGAGACTGTGTACGTTGGAGCGCAAAACACCTCGATTCAATGGGTCAGCCTCACCGATCCGAATAACCGTACCACTCACGACTCATCACAACACCCCGACCGTCGGAATCATAGGTTCTTCGACTCCCGAGCTGTAGGAGGGACAACAACGCCGCGCCGTAACGATGAGAGGTGGACATTGATCCCGCGATCTGAAAAAGTGGTGGAAATTCATCCGGGCGCTGTGCAGATGTTTGCCCACTATGGCTATGTCTACTCAATGCTCATGGCCAGGGGCCCTACCGTTCTTGTGGAACCTGAAGAGGAGGTGCTCATCTCGGGTGGCGGAGACGGTACCATCAAGTTGTGGAAGCTTGGTGCTGAGGGAGACGATCAGGCTGCTGATAACGACCGCGAACCTGGCCTTCAAGAGCTTATGTCGCTCGGCACCGACGATGCGGAGTCAGTCATGTCTCTTGCGATTGACGGGTCTTTCTTGTATGCTGGGAAGCTGCAAGGAGTCATTGAGCTGTGGGACCTCGACACGAAGTCCAAGTTGCGGGTGATTAAGGGTCACAGGGGCGACGTGATGACGCTACAGATGGGCTGGGGCTATCTCCTGAGTGCCTCCCGCTCTGGTTCTGCGAGTGTAAGGTCTTTGATATCCTCATCTCGTTCATTGCTGACAACCCTTAGAAACACACCACGGCCCACTATGGCCAGTACCAAGACAAACAGGTTGCGAACATTAGCCAAAAGTACCAGTGCGTGGCGCGCTGGAAGGCCCATGAGGGCAAGATTCTCTCATCAGCAGTGACAACGTACAACAACAGACAGTACTACATTACCGGCGGCAACGACGATGATGTTGCCATCTGGAACATTGACTGCTCGTCTTACGAGGACCAACAAAAAGAGGTAGAGGAAGCCAACGACGTCATGATTAAAACACTAGGAGAGTTCGTGTCCTACCGGACAGTGTCATCACGCCCAGAATTCGCAGAGGACTGCCGAAGAGGCGCAACGTTTCTTGGGTCCTTGTTCAAGAGGCTTGGCGGCCATGTCGAGATGCTGAGCACGGAGAGCAGTCCCCACAACCCCGTTGTTCTCGCCAAGTTTGATGGCGTTTTGGAGCCGGCCGAGAAGCGGAAGAAGATCCTGTTCTACGGCCACTACGACGTGGTCCCGGCAGATACCAAGAAGGGCAAGTGGGAGACGGACCCATTCCAAATGAAGGGTGTCAACGGATACCTCTACGGCAGAGGCGTCAGTGACAACAAGGGCCCGATCATGGCTGCGTTGTTCGCTGTGACGGATTTGCTGCAAGCCAAGAAACTTGCCAACGACGTGATCTTTCTGATCGAAGGAGAGGAAGAATCGGCTTCTCGCGGATTCAGGGAGATTGTTCGCAAGAACAAGGACCTCATCGGCGACGTTGACTACATCCTGCTTGCCAACAGTTACTGGCTCGATGATGAGGTCCCCTGCCTGACCTATGGTCTGCGCGGCGTCCTGCACGCCACTGTCTGCGTCGACTCCCATCTGCCCGACCAGCATTCTGGCGTAGACGGCTCCTACATGAACGACGAGCCCCTGTCGGACCTTACCTCCACGCTGTCAAAGTTAAAGGGCCCCGGTAACAAGGTCCTCATCCCGGGCTTCTACGACGACATTCTCCCGGTCACGGCCGAGGAGGAGACGCGCTACGACGACATTGCGTCTACGCTCATGCGCCAGAACCCAGAAAAGGGGCCCGCCGACAAGCTCAAGGCCGCGCTGATGGCGCGCTGGAGGGAACCCAACTTGACGATACACCGATACAAGGTATCAGGACCGGACGGCAGCCTGGTCAGCAGCCACGCGAGTGCTAACATCAGTTTGCGTCTGGTGCCGGGCCAGGAGGTCAACGACATCATTGCCTCGCTGGGCTCCTACCTCGAGAGCGAGTTCGCGCAGCTCGAATCCAAGAACTCGCTGACCATCAAGATTGACAACAAGGCCGAGCCGTGGCTGGGTGATCCCACGAACGCCATTTTCCAGACGCTCGAGGAGGCTATCATGCAGTCGTGGTCATCCGTGTTCGCGGGTGACAGTGCGGGAGCGGAGCAGGGAGAGACGACGGACATGAATACGCAGAAGCCCAAGAAGCCTCTGTACATCCGTGAGGGCGGCTCCATTCCCGCAATTCGGTTCCTCGAGAAGGAGTTCGGCGCACCGGCTGCGCATCTTCCTTGCGGACAGTCCTCAGATTCAGCGCACTTGGACAATGAGAGATTGAGGGTCCTGAACCTCCTCAAGAGCCGGGAAATCATCGGGTCTGTGTTTGCTCGTTTGTAGATGGCGAGACATTCTGGGCGCTATCTACGGTATTTTTCGGGAGGCGTTTTGGGTACTGGGCAGCGGCATGTCCAATGGCACATTGTACAAATAAACAGAAAAGTAGAGGGATACCCCAAAAATCAATGCATTTCTAGAGATTGCTTCGTTTGTCAGTGAAAATTATGGTGACGGCCATGCGCAGCGACTGACTCGTTTATAACACTGCAAAAGATGGCACTTTCAACCCCTCCGTTGACGTGATCCGACCATCGGCAAGCTGGAGCCGAGCGTCGGCCGTTGGAGCTTCCCCATTCGGCTCGCC
Organism: Colletotrichum acutatum; assembly: GCF_030867785.1. NCBI lineage: Eukaryota > Fungi > Ascomycota > Sordariomycetes > Glomerellales > Glomerellaceae > Colletotrichum > Colletotrichum acutatum. Next base: position 24,056 of record NW_026849076.1, read on the forward strand.
GGTTCGGACAGTCTTATCTTATCACTAACGACGACGACTCTCCCGTCTCCCACCTCACATGAGACGACACTTGACTTGCATCTCAAAACATCTCGTGAACAAGGCTTACAAGAGGTGATCAGTATCGATAGTTGCTTCATTGACTTGGGAACTGAGACAATAGGACAAGAAAGAAGGAAGTTGGAAAGATGGAGTACAAGCGTCAGTCTCCGGCCGCCGTAAAGGTGAAGCCGCGCCTCATCATCCACGGCGGCGCGGGCAACATTAAGCCGTCGAATCTGCAGCCGCCAGAGTATGCAGAGTACCGCCATGCCTTGCTGACAATTGTAAGTTCATACATCACAAGCTCTCCCTCCCTTCTAGTCAGAGACTCCCACAGAGACCCCTCTCACACCTCTCATCAACAACACTTCACCAACTCTTCTCGTTCATATTACTCACGCAACAATAGGTCAGCAAGACAAACGCCTACCAAAACACCCCCAGCACCACCAGCACCACCAGCACCACCCTCCCCTCAGCCCTAGAAACAGCAACCCACGCCGTCACCCTGCTAGAGAACAACCCCCTCTTCAACAGTGGCCACGGCGCAGTCTTCACCCGCGACGGCATCAACGAGCTCGAGGCCTCCGTCATGGTCTCCCGCGGCTTCGCGAAGCGCGGCGTCGGCGTCACGGGGCTGCGACACGTGCGGAACCCAATCTTGCTTGCCAAAGCGATTTTGGAGCACGGGGATAAGGATTTGGGTGGGAACCCTGAGAGTAGTCATCCTTCTTCCTCTTCTTCCTTGCATACTACTGCTGGAGGTGGTGATAATTGTGAAGATGGTGCGGTCGCCGGCATCGACGCCCCGTCAGCACAAGGCCACACCCTCCTCCACGGCGCAACAGCCGAGACCCTCGCCAAGAAGTACGGTCTAGACCTCGTCTCCACGGACTACTTCTTCACCCAGCGGCGGTGGGACGAACACATCCGCGCCCTCGAACGGGAGAAAGCAGGCCAGGGGTCGAGCACGTACAGCACGACAGAGTTCCTCCCGCAAGGCACCGTCGGCGCCGTAGCCCTAGACGAAGACGGGGTCGTCTGCGCCGCGACGAGCACAGGCGGGCTGACGAATAAGTTGACGGGCCGCATCGGGGATACGCCCGTCGTCGGGGCCGGGTTCTGGGCCGAGGAGTGGGTTGAGGAGGGGGATCCGACGGGGGCGTTTGCACGTGCTGGAGCTGGTGCTGGTGGAGATGGGTTCCTTGTGTTGAGTGAGAGTTTGAAGGGGCTGATGGCGGATTGTCTCCCCTCGCTGAGGACTTACTCCCCCGTACCTAGCGGCGAAGCCAGTCTGCGCAAGGGCGTCAAGACCACGAGGGCGATTGCGGCCTCCGGGACGGGGAACGGGGACTCGTTCATGCGCGTCGCCGCAGGCCGGACCGTCGGCGCCGTGGCGCGGTGGAAGCCGCTTTCTGGGGCCGACGCCGTGTCGTTTGTTTCTGGTCCGGGTGGGGAGTTGCAGAGCAGTGCGGGACCGCGGTGGAAGGTGACCGGCGAAGGCGAGGGGGGGATTATTGGGATCGAGGTTGCGGTCACGAGGGACGAGGGAGGGGAAGTGGTGGGTGTAAGGTCGGAGATTCTGCAGGATTTCAACTGTAATGGGATGTACAGGGCTTGGATCGCCGACGACGGCAAGGCGTATGCCAAGATCTATCGGGATGGTGTTGAGGGGGTTGATGTGAGGGAGTATTCTGAGAAGTGGTGAGCTCGAAAACGGATACAGGGGGTTATCAGATTAGAAATGCTCTAGGGTCGGTCGAGGAGATTCAAGATGCAGTATAGAACCAAGATTTTGAGAAGAAAAACAGCGAGTTGATGGTACAATTATGAACACCTCTATCCCACACAGGTTCAGTACTCGTGTCAAAAAAGGGAGAAGAGACTGTCTCTCTCCTCGGATCCAAAACCCCAGCCATATCGAGAAATGCAGGTTTTGCCCGACCATGCTGCCTACGGAAGCCGCCTTTCGTCTTTGGTGAGTTGGAAGCCCCCCTCTAAGATCATGATGGCTGTCCGCCCCTCATCTCGAGTCCAGTCTCAGGCGACTGGTGCAAACTTTTTGCCCCTATTCTACATATAACGCCACCCTCTCCGATGTTGCGATTTTTTCAATGGATTACAAAAACGGGATCGAATTGCTTCGCTCCCTTGTGATGTGGAAAACAAATTGTCGAGCCCTTGTCGAAAGGACAAAAAACAGGCTTCGAACGTTGAGGAGTAGAGAGGGGTCCGAGTTATTCATTTCGTCGGCAAGGCGGTCGCCTCGATCACACGCCGTTCGTCGGTAAAATGGTTGCTTCGTGAAGGATCGATCGTTTATGCAAGAGCTCTCTCGTCGGAAGGAGGAGGCGCGGGCATCTATCATGAAATTGTCAGCTTCACTTCGCCGGGCAAGCGCTTGCGACCGCTTCAACTCACCTCCAGCTTTGTGCTACCCGCGAACATCTTCTGGAAACCGATACCGACACCCTCGATGACAGCAAGAAGCAGCGCGCAACCAATGGCACCGTTTCGGGCGGCCTAATAAGTCAAGTTAGCGACATGCAGGAATCGGCCGTATATGCAAGTTGGCTTACCTTGTATCCTCCACGGATGGCTAGCGCACCACCTGTGAGGAAACCAGCGGCGATACTGTTCCAAGGATCCTCCTTGTGTCCACGAAGACCTAAACATAGAATGTTAGCGCCCAAGACATAGATTATCGTGCCATGAGATACAGAGGGACATTGCTAGCCCTGCGAGTGCTGGCGTTTCGAGGTGATAGCTCAGGTTAATGCGCCTTGTTGCAATACCATCTTCGCCAGTGCGAGGCCTAGCAATTTTCCCTCGTATCTTATGGCTTTACGGAGTTTGAGGAGACGGTTCATACTTTTTACGGAGCAGTCGAATGTTCTGTTTTACATCAAGTCAGTCAGTAAGTTACTCAAAATCGCCAGGAGGGCTTGTAACGGCTTGGCATTCAGAATCGAGAGTTCGATTTTCGGCAAAGGAGTCCACTCACGAGAAAAGACCTCCCCAAACTAGAGAATGGCGTGTTAGCGTTTTCCACGAGATCAAAAGTCTCCCGTAGAGACGTATGCTTACCTCCAAAGTTTCCTCCCAGTACGGGAGCGCGCATCTTGATGGCTGAGATGGCACCGATTCTTCTCTCACCTGGTGCGCTGTTAATCATCACCATCTTCGAGATCGCGCAGAGGGGTAGTCGTTACCATAGGGCGAGTTACGGTAGCCCTTGATACCGTGCCATACCGTTCCACCGATAGCTAGACATGTGTCAGAATGCAAGTTTCGTGGCGAGGTTGATCGATTCGGGAGCTCGAGGTTCGAAAACGAGGTGTATTCAAGATTCGAGGAGTGCATCGATGTTCGTGATCGCAAGTAGCTATATTACTCACCTCCCATAGCAAAAGCACCGCCAAAGTCTACAGGATCGTTAGTCTTGGGCTCCCAGGGGGTGATGGTGGTCGGCTGAGGACGTTACCATTGAGGATGACCCAGGGGCAGGGATCGCGGGTGTGGTCCATTGTGAAAGTTTTGATGTGCGGTCGGGAGGCCGTGAGATGGTTGGCGTGAAGCTGGGAGCTTAAAGACGCGACGGTTCGGTGTGGCTTCGCTGGATGGTGGTTGACGTGGATGGTGAAAAACCAGGTTCGAGATGCGATTTTGGTGATGCTTGGGTGGCTACGGCGGGTCAGGATGCGACGGGTGTCGTGAATGATTTCTCCGACGGCGGACTTTTTCGTCTGATTTGTTATCTTATCGTGAGTCGCCCTCTCCGATTGGCTGGTGGGGCCAGAGCTCTCCACTATCGGCGTTATCTCGTCATTGGCCCAATTAGGAAATGTACCTCCCGTCTTACCTCGCAGCAAGCGAGAGTCACTAGAAGAAGTGACGAACACCAGAAGTGACTAACGAAATGCAACATCTTGTTTGATTAGATGAAATGATGGACTGAATTATCTGCAATTCCATTCCATGTTTTATCAATACTGCGCCATGGCCGAGCAACAATTCGATCCAATCTCCTCTCGTAAAGGCTGCACTTTGGCGAGAGCCAAAACGGATCATGTACCTCACATTCAATCCATGACCAGAGCTGCGTACTCCAAATACATCGACCGTATCGGCAAAGAACCAGCACCCATGAAAGCCGACTATTACGAGCTCATCAAGACGCAGCTGGTCTACATACTTTACGACGATGAGAATGACGCAGTAGTAGGCGCCATTCTACTTCGCCTTGATCCTTCAGCGAACGCACTACATATCAACAATCTGGTCGTTGCCCCAGAGGCTCAAGGCCGCGGATACGGCCGAGTCTTGATGAAATGCGCCGAGGATGTGGCGCGAGATTCACGATGCACATCTCTCCAACTCTACACCAATGTAAAAATGTATGAAAACCTCATTTTGTATCCCAAGATGGGGTTCGTCGAGACAGAGAGGAGGACGGAGGATGGGTACGAGAGGGTGTACTTTCGTAGGGAGCTGGATGTTGCATAGACTCCACCGCAGTCTGTGTTATTCTTACTCATTGAATGAAGAAGGCCTCGCGTGCACAACGTAGGGAACACAAGGGCCGCCATACAGTCGAATTTATATCATTTCAGGATGCTTAGAGTCGGAAACCAAATCAACACTGCAGATATGACTATGAGTCTGTCGTTGTAAACCGAATACTCAAGGCCTCAAGCGAGCTAAACTCGATTGACCCACTGGAAACTGAGACAGCCCAACCAATGAGAATCAACACTGAGCTTCCGTTCCGTCAGCGGAACAACTCATGTGGCGCACGTCATGCTACCTTGACGCACTTATCTCATCACTGGACAATACAGCTAATCCCACTTCATCTCAGTGAATACCGACGACAGCTTCCCTATATCTTAAAAACTTTGATCTCATCGATTCCTTCGATCGAAGTCTGCAAAGTCACCGGCCCGCTCCATTTTTGCTTCTTGGATACGCCATCACCATCGCAACGTTCGGGCCATTATGGCCTCCCAAGACAAGCACGACGACACAGGCTCCGATACGGCTTCAGAGTTCCACACCCCCATCTTGACACCTGCAACAACATCCGTAGCAGGCGAAGATGTCGAGGATGATCATGTAAGCGACGTACCATGGCCCGGCAAGCACTTCTACATCATCGAAAAGGAGACTGGCAAAGCCATCACCATAGTCGATGACAGGCCAGTCCTCATGGACCTGCAAGGCGTCCGCGATCCCGCCACCATGTGGTATTGCGTCGAGAAGCAAGGGTATTTCGGGTTTTTGAACAAAAGCTGGGGAAAGTTTATTGGCCACGACAGCAAGAGCGACGTGGGTGCATGGGCCGGGGAGATGAGGGAGTGGGAGTCGTGGATTCCTAGACAACACCCCGATGGGGGCTACCAGTTGCTGTCGCCGTATTGGACGCATACTATGATGCAGCTTTGCGTTTGTCCGGACAGGATTAATCTGTGTAGGCGGTCTCATGGCCCGACATTGTGGGAGTTCATGCAGGTTCCATGGTAGATTTGACCTACGCATGGACAGGGGTCGCAGGGCTTTTCGTCCGTATATCAGCGCTGAGGGCCAAGTCGAAGTCGTTGAAGAGTTGGATCATTAGGGCTACTTGGTGACTGGAGTTCATATTTTGATGCATTGCAGAATATTAAGCAAAATTGGCAAGTTAGTAAAGGCGTTTTCTCTTACCTGGTCGAAGTGCAGTAGCATGTCGGATGCTTTTGTCAATTAGCCAGAGCAATGGCACTTCGTTCACTGTCTCAATGGTGAAATGAAGTGAGCGGGTTTACTACACCTCTCCTACCAAGACCTAGTATTTCAATATCCCAGCCTGCCATGGACTCCCCGTCCATCATGAGGATAATCACCGACCAGGAAAACCAGCGGAGCCAAAGTCCGTGGATGCGTGAAGTGCTAAATCTTTCAACGAACCTCTAAAGCATATCGTCTATCCAAATCGAGACTAGGGTTTTTGAATGACGGAGAGCAGAGTAAATGTAATCGTGAGAAAGTATATCCATTGTCTATTACAGCATTATGATATTGAGTCCTAAAAGTCCAAGTCATGACCAGTTTCACAGCATCAGCTGCGGAGGTCTATTCGTGCCACGTCCATATATACATGTATCCTCATACGATTTACAACAAGGCGGCGCCGATAGCAACGCCAGCAACCAATCCAAACAGCTCGCGAGACGCGCCGGTAGGAACGGCAGCGTTGGGACTGTTGGTGGTGGCAGCAGTAGTCGCAGCAGAACCAACAGCCCGCGTGCTACGAGCAGACTGGCTTCCAGATCCCGACGCAGCAGTGGTCGTCAGGGTAGTCATGGTAGCATTGCTGAAGCCGCTCGAAGTAATAACAACAGCCGTGGCAGACGCAGAAGTCTCGCTCTCAACGGCAGCGGAGTCCGTCGACGTGGTCACGGTGGCGACAGAGGCACTGTCCGAGGCGCTGGCGGTGGTCTCCGGGGCGGCAGTGGTGGTGACGGGTGCCACGGTTGTCGAGACCACAGGCGCGGCACTGGTCTGCAGGGGCAGGAAGGAGGGCGAGTAGGTCTCGGTGCCCTCGTAGGAAGGGCAGCCGGGGACGGTGGTCTTGGGAGGGGCGCGGCCGCCGCCGCAGTCGAGGGCGGCGCAGATCTCTCCGGTGCCGGGGACGTACCAGACGCGGGTTGCGTAGGGTGTGCCACCCTGGGTGGGTGTCACGACGGAGTCTGAGGAGACGCAGCCGGCGAGGTCGGTCTTTGCCAGGACAGCGGTGGCCATGATGGCAAGGGAGGTAATGTATCTGAAAGACATTTTGATGTGATGTGTAGGCTGATGTTGGTTTGATGTTGTTGGGTATTAAGATGGTGTAATAGCTCCGGTAGCGATGTAAGAGCAGCTCGAACGATTGTGTTGATTATGAACGAATGTAATGACCCGAAGGCGAGTGGAGGCTTCTAGGTTGATGATCGGTATTAAGGATGAAGAGAGAGAAAATAGAACCAACACATTCCTCGTTGTCAAAAAGATCCTACTCTCGCAGACTTTTGTATGTCCAGGACTCCAAGTTCCCAATCACGGCTGCCTTGACCCCGGGTCTAAACAACGCCCCTGGACGGAGCTAAGCGGGTCTGAGACGGGAATCTTGCGCCACCTCATCTCGGAAGCCGCCTTAGCGGTCATTAAGGCCATCCTACAAACGCCCGATCCCAACGGCTCTGCGATCCTGTGGCTGTTTGCTATGTCTCATCGATGGCCCATTGAGATGCCGTTGCAGCCGTTCCGGTCAGATTTTTTTTTGTCGCAGATCCATCCATCGTTCCATGAGAAAAAAGCTTCTTCTCTTCCTTGGATGACAACGTAGCTCAATACACTAAGACGCGCCAAAAATAATCCTCAGGTTCGTAAAAACTGCACCGCCCCTTTGACGGTAGTCCGCCGGTCTCGAACGGGCGAATACGGCGCAGTGGTCCGCGCCGGGATCTCGATCCTTGCATTGCTGATGTTTTTTTCTTCTCTCCAATGGGACTTTGGTGCCCTCAATGCTATTTGCTGGGGCTTCGTATGCTAATTCCTTGCTGCAGGTACCAGCAACAAGAAAAGCAAGCAGAGTGGCGTGAGTGGCCCAAAGTTCTAACCGCTGTTTGTTTTGCGAATCAAATTTTATTGTACGTGAATAGCTGAGTGAGGATCCCTGCCACGCCTGCCTTGACTTTGGAAGTTTGGACACCAGAATAGCCGTTCGCCGGGGGCGTTCTTGAAAGCCAGCCAAGGGCATGACGACACAGCACCTTATGCCCCTTGCAAATACATGTATGACATGGCTCGAGTCCTCCTCAGAACAATGAAACTAGGTTGTGAGCTCGACTTCGAGGCGCCACAAGACTGGTCGCGTACTTTGACGACTGTCGATCAAGTCTCCGAATATGAATTCGCTGCACGCACGTTTGTCTGATCAACGATAGAGAAGTCGATGCTCAACCACTACAGCCCCGAGGAAACGTGTTACCTAACTACTCACTGAAACAGGAAAGTCGGGATATTTGGCCTTGAAGCTCTGCACTGTGGGTATAGTTGTTGAACGCGTATTTTCTGTCAAGTCTGTACGGATTTGCTTTCGTTTCTCATCTTCCTAGCATTTCGAGGCTTGGATTGGTGCATCATCATTCGTCACTTTCTCTGCATTTCTTGAGTATTGATGGCATTATTGCGTGCGTTACATAGACAAATGCAACGTTCATATGCGGATCCAAAGAAGCAATGTAATCATACAGTATTGTTACGCAAGATGCCTGCAGGACGAATATCTTCAACTAATGGCAAAGCCTGCGTCCATTCCCAGTTAAAGGATGTTCCATGGATGAAATAAAGACTTGAGTATATCAACATGATAGAAAGGCTCGAATGGATAACGAGAATCTCTTACAGGAGATTAGGAAAACATCTTCTCTAGGTACCTAACAGTTGAAATAAATGGCCAGGTTTGTAAGAGTAGGTATCGTGATATTGAGTTGGTAGATCCAGACGTCATAAAGGTACTGGAGTCTCTTTGTACACTCATGTATGATCTTGAATGGCACCGCGTTGCGGTTGACACAGATGAAGTATAAAGCCTTTGATGTCTCCAGCTCAAGTTATTTCGACTCTCTTTATCCAAGTCTCCAACTTTCTCTTTTCGCCCAGGAGCTTCGATGATTTCAGATAGGAACCATGTTCTTGAAAGTGCCCCTTCGGGTTTTCATATGGGAATGTTGAACCAGGATTTTGATCCAATAAAGGATTTGTCCGATTTCGACCCGACCCTTGATTGTTCTCGTCGAGTCCGAATACATTGTGGTTGTTTCCCAGCAGCCTCGTTGTTCTAGGCGACTCGACCAAGTACTCTGAGACCGCAAGCGGTTGTGTTGCCTCGCCAGTCCTTTCATATGAGCACCTAAACAGGCAACATGAGCGCTCGAGTTTCTTGCATGTATATCTGACTGGTTGAGCAACGGGATTTTCTCCCAATTAATAGGTCTTCAAGTCCCAACTTTAAACAGTACTCGACAGGTCTCAATTCGACTCTCATCGTCTGACAAAAAGTGCCCGTGTTCCACACGTCAAATCTTTCACGACAACTACTTACCAAAGTCGAGTCATCTCAAGCATCCACACTCCACCTCATCAACAGGCAAAAATGTGCCAAAAAGTTGAGATCCTGATCGTTTGTTGCGAGCCGAACTGCTCAAATGTTTACGAAAACGGCCTCCGGAAGCCTCAGATGCGTCTCATCCCCCACCCTGAAACAGCCTTCGTCCTCTGCGGCCAGGCCCTTGACCTCGGCTATGTCAGCGACCGCTTCTTTATGGACCTTCCCGTCATGTCCAGCGTCCCCAGAAATTGCCCTGACCTGCTTGAGAACTACAAGTTCCAGCTCGTCCTCTCGCAGGTCGCTTCGAAGCACATCATGGAGTTGGAGACCAACTCGCGCATCCAGTGCAAGACCTGCTCCGGCACGGGAAAGCCCGCGATAGTTTCAAAGTCGGGCAAAAAGTCGTCTATTCAGTCGACGGCACCGTCTGGCAACGCCCATGTTGAGGCTAAGTGGACGTGTTGTGCCGAGGGCAAGTGTAATCCTCGACAGGAGTGCGAGAGTCATGCTTCTGCCCTTCTGTGTCGGGACTCTGATTGGGCCAAGGAAGGTGAAAGTTGCATCATGAGAGGCGATGGTGATTTTGATCTCGATGTGGAGAAGATTGCTTAGAAGTCGGCCAGTATTGAACAAAGGTAGTCTAAGAAAAGTGAGGCGTTTATTGACTTATGATAAGTTGGCTTGGCATAAAATAGTTCTTATTGGGCAGGTTTTACAGATTGGAATAGGATTTTTTGTGCGTCTGAGTCGACTCGTCATCAAAATTTGGCCGTGTTTCAAGACTAGCAGTGAAAGGTGACGAGCAGAAGTTGAATTGTGGCATGATATTTTATGTTTTGATATGAAGACCTCGCTTGAGCATCCACAAAGTGTTCTGGTCTTTGCTCGAGCAATGAAAGTTATTCGCTGTACTGTATAGTCTCTACAACCTAGGTACAGCGGTTCAGGCATGACTCAAGTTGTTAAACATCTCTAAAGCTCATGGACATATACCGTTGCCCCAGAATGCATCGTGTCCTTCATTGCGCCATACAGTGGACCAAGCACGCCATGTGGTTGTCCCAACACAGAGGATAAGCTTATTTTTGACCTTGCATGGCTTGTCCTGGAACACTAATATGCAGATGCCATTCTGGCTCACATTGCTATCAGAGTGTTGGGACTTGACGCGCGCATGATATGCTTGCCAATTCCCCTATTTTGTTCCCAATCGTCGGAGAAACTCTGAATTGATCCACCATGCAGACCTAAAGATAGTTTTGCTCGGTTAACACGAAATGCCAAATTGATGCGCTACTTTACCACTTTTGGCCGCGGAATCTGCCCTAAGTTACTCTGGTTTTCTAAACATACTTGAGCTGCGATTCTTGTCTTCGCCGGACGTCATAGATAGCATAGATAGCTCAACACTACCGTGAAAGAGGATACGGCAGTCGGCTAGTCTGTGAACGAGCGAAACCGAAGACTGTTGATCCACCTCGATCCCCGAGAATTGACTGCCCAAGAACGAGCTTGGTCCCGGGACTAGTAAGGTAGTGACTTGAACTAGGATCCACCACTATCCATGCTTAACTACTTTCCGTCCCGCCCGTCGGGAAAAGTCCGACTCAACTTGGCACTCACTTGGCAGCAGCATTTGTTGCCCACTCTCTCGCAGAATCCTGGGGTACCTATTCAACTTCAGTTTATTAAACGTTCTTTGTTCTTGAACCTTACAGATTTGTATCAAGCATTTGACAAAAATGAAGTTGAGCGAACTATAGCATAGTCTCGCATACCCTTAGTCAGGTCGTTGCAGCTTGCTAGTCATTCTTAGGCGTACAATTGGCTTCAACGGAAGTCGGATCTCACTTTCTGCAAACGGCACCGACCACCGAATTCCGCTGCGGGTTGACTCCTCCAGATTGTGGAAATTTTAGTAAATAAGCCTCCACGGTGGATTCGTTCATTTATAGACTGGGACCTGATGTAACCAAAAACATACGAAGATCCCCCACAAGCCGGCACTTTGAGGGAATTTGGTGGTGATGAATTTTATCAATCTCATCTTATCAGATCCTTGATGGCCGTTGGATGGATACGAATGACGATGATCTCTCAGGTTCAGCCGGCGTACTTCTCGGAACAGACCCACACACCATGCAAGATCGCGAGAAAAACGGTCGAAAACCTTGGTGTCATGACAGGGGCGATGGCAGTCTATAGTGTTTGTTGAAGAAAAAATCGGATGTGAAGCTAGAGTCAATCGACCGATGTCGGGAACCACAGGAATGCCGTTGAGGATATGTGAACTGCAGAGTACAAAAGCCTCGACGGCACTCCTCCCTTTGAGCCTGCCTGGTTCTGTTTCTCAAGGCCTCGCTTCCTGACAATCATACCCCCTCAGCCTACAGTCACCATGGTCCGCTCTACCTCCCTTCTCAAGGCCACCGCCCTGCTCGGCCTGAGCCAGGCCGCCGCGGCTCAGAACAGCACCACCAACCCCTGGCCGTGGCAGACCTACCGCTCCGAGCCTGCTCTGCAGCCCCCTTCTCTGAAGATTACGCAGACTGGCGACATCGCCGAGGGTCACCTCTTTTTTGACCAGTCCGGCTCCGGCGGCCACAACTACTCCGTCTTCATCATGAGCAATGAGAACGAGCTGATCTGGGAGGGCCCTTACGGCGATATTTCCGCGTGGCGCGCCCAGACCCTCTTCGGAGAGCCCGTCCTCACCTTCTACACCGGAATCACCATGCCGGAGCCATACGGCTTCGGATACGGAGCTGTCTTCATCTACGACCAGACTTACAAGAACATTTACAATGTTACTCTGGATCAGTATGCTAACGGCCTCAACCTCCAGACCTTCACCGGCTGGGACTCGTCTGGTCTCACCGGTGGTAGCTGGCTGGACATGCACGAGGACTACATCACCCCTGAGGGTACCATGTTTGCTCCTGCTGTGAACGTTACCCAGACGGACCTCACCTCCGTTGGCGGCCCTGTCGATGGCTGGATCGTGGACTCGCTCTTCTTCGAGATCGACATCAAGACGAACGAGATCCTCTTCCAGTGGAGTCACCTGGACCACTTGGACGAGATCTCTCTGGCTTCTGCTGCCCCTACCTACCCCTTGGAGGACCTCGGACTCAACCAGACCTACCCCTGGGGACCCTTCCACATCAACTCGATCGAGAGATTCGCTGATGGTGGTTTCCTCATCTCCTCCCGCCACTACTGCTCCATCTTCAAGATCGCCAAGGATGGATCTGTTGAGTGGACCCTGAACGTAAGTAACCAACTCTAGCTTTGCTTAAGCACGAGCCTCAGCTAACAATGCCCAGGGCCAAACCGGTGGCTCATTCACCCTCAAGAACGGCCTATCCTTCTGTTACCAGCACGACGCCCGCATCCACGCCGAGGGCAACGGCACCGCCCTCATCTCCCTCTTCAACAACGATAACAGCGGCATCCGCAGCGGCGTCAACGAGACCTCGGGCATCTTCCTCACCGTCAACACCGCCACCTGGGAGGCTACTCTCAAGCAGGAGCTCATCGACCCCAACGACACAATCTTTGCCGTCTCCCAGGGCAACGTCCAGGTCCTCAACGACGGCAGCGGTCACACCGTCATCGGCTACGGCAGCACGCCCAAGATCAAGGAGTTCAACGCCGAGGGCGAGTGCGTCTTCACCGCGCAGTTTGGCGAGGACAAGATCGTCCAGAGCTACCGCAACCACCGCTACCCTTGGGTCGGCAAGCCCTACTACGCGCCCAAGGCCTTCGCCTGCGACGCCGGCAACCAGACCGAGGTGTACATGAGCTGGAACGGCGCGACAGAGAACAACAAGTGGACAGTCTTCGCCGGCACTTCGGAGGATGCGCTGACTGAGAAGGCTTCTGTTGAGAAGACTGGCTTCGAGACCAAGGCTACCTTCTCCGGCTCGGCTCAGTTTGTGCGCGTTGAGAGCGCTGGTGAGGGCATTGAGACTGGCGTCAGTGAGGTTGTCGCTGTCGAGAGCCAGTGCTAGAGTAGTGTGGTTTTCATATTAACGCACTAGCTTGGGATTGACAAGAAATTCACTTACACCAAGTAAGACCAATTTCTTAGCTACATAATGTAATCTTCAAATGACTCTCATGAATAAGTCTGGCGCAAATGTAGATGAGTCGTGCATAAATCGCGAATGAGCTCGGCGTGATGGTTGGTGAGGGGAAACAAGATGCAAGGAACCCGCTGCCACCAAAAAGCTTCTCTTCAGCGCACCTTCCCACTAGGGATGTTATCGGCTCCACTGAAGGAATGCCGCTGCAACGTTCCCTCTCCCAGGACTCGGCAACTGGGGCCGAGATAAGACCCCCGCGGCCTCCCGTCCGGAGTTCACGCCTCCACGCCTCGTGTCTCGGCTGCTGCTTCAAGAACGAAGCTTTCCCCGCATTCTTTCAATGTAATCATTACTGCCGGATGCTACAGCTTGGTATCCAATCTTACCATATCAAATCGGAACTTCACTTTATCACAGGATCACGAGCTTTACGTCATCGCCATGGCCACACATCGTCTCGCAACCCGGTCTCATCAAGGCGGCGTTTCTGACGGCGATTGGGTTGATGTGAGCGACAGCCGCGAACAACACGCAGCGACTACCATCTCGGAGTCTATGCCGGAGCGTATTATACGTGTTACCACGGATGAAAAGAATCTCAACAAGTTCTACAATATCAAGTTCTCTGCAACGAGATCTCATCGGTTGGAACGATACTACAACGAAGAGCTCGACAGTCTGTTTAAAGCTCCGTTCGATACCTACAGCCAAGAGGATAAGGTAGACTTCTTACTCCTGCGCAACTATTTGAGGCGCAATCTCCGCGTCCTACTACTGGATCGTGAGCGAGACGAACTGGTGAAGCCGGTTCTTCCATTCATCCAGCCGCTCATCGAGATATGCGAAGCTCGTCAGAGCATGGTTCCCGTCGACAGCAAAAAGACGGCCATGATACTAAACGAGACAGCAAAGGAAATAATTGCAACAACAAAGGCCATCAAAACGAATGGTATCAAGGCCAATGACTCGACATTCTCACGTGCTATGAGCACAATTGATCAAATCAGAGGCCATGTGGATGAGACCTACGGCTTCTACGCCCCCTACGACCCCCTGTTTCCCTTCTGGTGCGACGCGCCCAAGAAGGAACTGGACGAGGCCCTCACTGGTATCAAGACGGCGATAGACACTAAACTTGTTCAGAAAAACGGGTCCGGGTCTATCCGTGCTGCAGTAGAACCCATCGGGCGCTCCGGGCTGATCACTGAGCTCGAAGCGGAAATGATACCCTACACGCCCGAGGAGCTCCTCAAGCTGGCGCAGGAACGGTACGATTGGTGCGAAAAGGAGATGAAGAAGGCTTCACGCAGCATCAAGGTGGGCTCCGTTCGACCGGAAAGGAGTCATGGGAGCGTGTCGGGGTATGTAAAGCCGACTGCCCTTTTGCTCCGGGATCAGGAACTGACTCTCACTTCTTTAGTCTCGAGGCTCCTGATGCTGGCTTCGGCGACGACTGGAAGGCAGCGCAGAAATATGTCAAGAATTCATATGTTGAGCCCGGTCAGCAGCCTGAGATGGTGCGGCAGCTGGCCTATGAGGGCATGGCTTTTGTGAAGAAGCATGACCTGGTTACGGTCCCAGAAATCGCGGGCAAGTCTCTCTATGTGCACCTCTCGGCGAGAATAACAAGCTGAATTACTCTAGGCGAGACGTGGCGTATGTTTATGATTGACGCAGAACGTCAAAAGGAGTCCCCATTCTTCCTCGGAGGCTCCTCCTTCTGGGTTTCTTATCCCACCGCCGCCATGGACCATGACCTCAAGATGATGGTGATGCGCGGAAACAACCCTCACTTTTCACGGGCGACGGCATTGTTAGTGTATTCCTTTGTATCTGTTCTAGAGACGTTCACTACTGACATGGCCACAGCCACGAATTAATACCCGGCCATCGTTTGCAGCTGTTCATGGGCAAGCGTCACCATCCGTACCGCGAGCTCTTTTCGACGCCCTTCTTCGTCGAGGGTTGGGCCATGTATTGGGAGTTCGTCTTCTGGAACAGGGGCGACTTCTTCGTGAGCCCCGAAGACAAGATTGGAACCCTCTTCTGGAGGATGCACCGATGCGCGAGAATCATCTTCTCCCTTAAGTACCACCTCGGCGAGATGACGCCCCAAGAGTGCGTCGATCTGCTGGTCGACTGGGTCGGTCACGAGCGATCCAACGCAGAGGGAGAAGTCACGAGATCGTTCGGCGGCGACTACTCCCCGTTGTACCAGGCCGGATACATGCTGGGGGCGTTGCAGATGCACGGTTTGCGGGAGGAGGTGCTGACAAAGGGATTAATGGGCGAGAAGGAACTCCATGATAAGATCCTGAGGGCGAACACGATGCCAATCGAATTGCTTCGAGCGCTTCTCCTGGACCAGCCCCTGAGTCCGGATACGGAAGCTCAGTGGAGATTCTACGACTGAGCGGGAGTCTCGCAGATGTCATCGCCCACATGGCAAAGAAGTGACGCGTGTCACTTAGTCCTGTACGTTACATTGCGCTCGGCCGAGAAAATACTAGCATTTTTCAGGGGAAGAATATCTCTTTTTGATCGTCTCCAACTTCCTTCCCCCCGCAACCCCGGACGGGTCCAGCTCATGCAGCCGCCGATGGACAATGCGGGGGAAGCCGGTGCGGGGCCGCCTCGGTCTTCGGGTTATATCGAGCGGCAGCGCGGGCTATTTGCCGTGGAACCATAACTATGCCAGCCTCCGCTCTACTTCACGCGTAACTCGCAGACACTAAAGCCTACACTTGGCGCCATGATCTCCACCCGACCAATGCCTGATCATGGATAACGGTACTGAGCCGAGCCACCAGGGCGAAGCCGCCGATGCGGGCCACGATGACTCGGGAGGGGCCTCGGAGGCTGCGGCGGCCCTCGCTTGCAACTGTTGTCGGCGCCGTAAGCTGCGGTGTTCCCGCGAGGTACCAACATGTCAGCAGTGCCGCAAGACAGGTGGGTCCCTTGTTTTAGTCCACAGATGATGAACGTTCCTTTCTCAGGAGTTGACTCGTGGTAGGAAGCGATTGTATCTATGAGTCGAAACGGTCTAAACCGGGGATGAAGGCTGGGGCCATTGAGAACCTACATCGGAGACTTGGTTCGTCTCGATATGCCGAGTAACCCTTGTTTAATCGTTACTGACCACAACGTCGAAGATGCGTTAGAAAGGACTGTTCACCAACAGCGGACTAAGAATTCATCAAAAGACCACAGACAATCCGAGTCAAATCACTCGTCCAATCAAGACGATGCCAATGGCATCAACAACAACCTTGAGAAGAATGCATACAATATTATGGCATTCTTCGCCAAAGAGCTACACAAGTTCAATTCTAAGAGTGGAAGCTCACTTGCTGAGGAGCGTACGGAGGCCGAGTCACCAGTACGAGCCAAGCGGCGTCGGCTTGATGATCATGAGCTTATCGACATTGCTTCCACGGGCGATTCCAGCCCAGATTTACCCACATTACCAGATGAAGAAGACCTTGAGATTGTACTCAAAGCTTATTTCGCATACGTCCACCCATGGATCCCAATCATACATGAGGCGAGATTCCGCCGTCGACTTCGCGAGCCAGGAGAAGCCAGACTTTTGCTGGCAGTATTACATGCCATGATTCTTTCTGCGTCAAGATACATCTCTGATGAAGATACTGCGACCAACTCGTTCGGCTCGCACCAGCAAAGAAGCATAACCCGTGATTGGATCGTGTCAACATCGATGAAAACTTTCAACGTGGAGAGCCACCAAGCTCTCATCATTGTTGCCTTCAACGATGTAGGTGTTTAAATATCCGTATTCTATCGTATGGCACGCGCTAACATGACTAGATCGGAAGTGGCGAGGCTGGAAAATCCTGGTCTCTCGTTGGTTCACTGACCCGGACCGTCGAGTATCTCCAACTTACCGTCGAACACGACGACGTCGATCGGCCATCACTATCCCAACCTTTCGTCTCACTCGCCCCGCCTGAAAGCTGGACAGAAGCCGAAGAGAGGCGCCGGGTCTTCTGGAACGTCTTCAAGCTCGATAGACTCATCTCAGTCACCATGGGCTGGAATACAAGTCTAACCTCAGACGACGTGCACTGCCGCCTCCCTTGCGACGGCGTCCTCTGGCGCAAAGAAGACGAAGTCGTGACACCCTACTTCGGGATATGGGACAAAGCCGCCGGTAGAATAGGCAATCCCATCGCCTTCATCCCGTCCCACTACGCGCCGACATTGCTGGCAGGTGCCTCAGAGGAAGAAATCCACACGCCCTCTGACGCCGGCACGTCACCGGGGGCACCGGCCGCCAACGTTGACATGTCCACCGTCGGCGCCTTCGCCTACTGCATCGAGGCGACCGAGTCCCTCAGCAGGGTCACCAGCTACTTCCTTCAACAAAAGATCAACATGCGGGACCAGCGCGACATCGGCAGCTGGCTCACCCGCTTCAAGGAGCTCGACCTACGCCTGGTCCACTGGAAGATGCTCCTGCCCCAGAAATGGAAGGCCAATATGGCGCGGCAGTCGACGCGGATGGACCCTAACCTGACGCTGGCGCACGTCACGCACAACGCGTCAATGATTCTGCTCCATCAGCTCATCGCCTTCCCGCCGAGAGAGTGGCCTTTCAGGGCCCGGCTGCCGAGTATCCTGAGCGCGGACACGTGCCAGGCTGCCGCCGTAGAGATTGCCATTATTGCGGAGAATTACTTGAAGCACGCGCCTGCTGCGATGCCTGTTTCAAGCCAGTTCGTGTTTTGTATCTACGTGGCCGCCAGAGTGCTCCTACTTCGATGGCGGTATGATCTCGGGACCGAATTGGCTTCCGAGTTCTGGTCTCTGGTTCAGATTATCAACCATATGGCGACGCGTTGGGCTGGCCCACACAGCTTGGAGCCTGCGAGAGACAATTTGGCCGGGAAGTATTCGAGGAAGCTCACAGAGATGCATTCACGTTGCCGCGATGATGCGTCTTTCATTATCAACGTCCTAGGCTACACCACAGAGATCGATCACACAGCTGCTCAGGAGCCTCCGTTGTCTCCACACCTCAGACGGAATGGGACCGGAGGGTATGAGGGAACCGTTACCAATGGACGAAATAGACGGTTCGCAGATACACAGGTCGAGCCCCCTGCAGGTAGTCTCGACACCATCGTCGTGGCTCAACCACTCCCATCCAACAATCCGGCATCATTCACCAATCCAACGCAGAATGAAATGCTCGTAATCCCAAGTCTAGGCATCAATGGCGCTGAGCCAATGGCCCAGCCCTCCATGTACCACAGAAGCAGCGTCGGTAGTGGCGATTTGAGCAACATTTCGCAGATGCTCCTCGACCAACAATTCATGGACATGGATAGGATCATCAGCTACGATGACGGCATTTTTGAAACTGAATACGATGGTGGAGGATGGTAAAAAGCAAGCGTCTCTATTGATTTAAAGTAAGCCAGGTCTATAATCGGAAAACAGCACTAATACTCTACACCAATCCCATATTCAAAAGCCTGTTCCCAAACTCAACAAGATAGTAATCCCCGTAAACGAGACCGTGATTCCAGTATCTTCGTCTGGCATTCTCGTTGTTATTGGCCGTTCCGTGCTTGATGATGCCGTCGAAACATCGATCAGCGATGGAGTCTTCGACTTCCAACCCCGCCTCGCTGCTAGCTCTGGTGAACTGAGCCTTTTCATCCGCAAGTGAGTAGTCGAGGGTGTCTCGGACGATCTCAACCGCCGCGTCGAAGAACCGCCGCGCCAAAATATTTTCTTCGATGCCTCTGAGTGCTTGTGTCAGCACCAACATGCCGTTAGCAGCAATCAAACCGGCCGATGAATCTCGCAGAGGCTCCGCCGCATTCTGTATCGGGGCATCAAAGTCCCAAAGAGGAACCCTTCGGCCTTTGGTCTTCTTTCGCAGCCCATCTCGAGAGCAACAATATGTTGTGTCCCCATCGACCACCGGCATATCAACACACGAAGGCGCCGTGTCGAGCCGGTACAGAAAGTACTCCGCAGCACCCAAGGCAGCCTCAAGGAAAGCTCTGTCTCGAGTCCACTGGTAGGTCTGAGCATACCCCAGGATAGCCCACGCCTGGCCACGAGCCCACGTGGAATCGTTCGCGTATCCCTGGGCCGTCCAACGCCACTTGAGATCACCGGTGGCCGGATCGATGTTGGCAACGTGGCACGTCGAATAAAGCTGACCTCTGTATCCATCCTTCGCCAGCGTGCTCACAGATTCTGGCCGGAGGTGCGTGTGTAACAGTGTACGGGCGTGCGTGGTGGCGATATCGGCGTGGGTACTGTCGCCGGTATGTGCTGCGGCGTAGAATAGCAGGTCCAAATTACATAGGCTGTCAACTATAGCGAGGAGATTCGTCGTCATGTCCGTCACAGTGATGTCTTTCTTCAAGAGGCAGTCCCAACTGCGGATAGCGCCAGCGGCGGGAACATAGCGAGTCGCAAGAGAATGCGCGGCCCTGACGATGGAAGCGAGACTTTTCTCGTTACCATTCAGCTCCCAGTCCCTCTGCAGCGCTGGCATAATGATGAAGCCAATGTCGTGCGTGTCTGTCCGGCCGGCCATGTCGTGCAAGGGATCAGCCCAGATCTTGCACAGTCCCCGCAGATGCTGGCGGAGGCTGGCGACACTGAGGCCAGACCCTACATCAGTGAGTCGCATCATTTGCGGGTGCTTAACAGTTCGCTCCAATAGGGCATACAACGTTCCTGGGAAGAACCCGCAGGTCCAGAAGTCTGGATCTCGGAACTCGTACTGGCCCGCATTGGGGCCGTCCTGGGGTATAATCTCTGGAAAGGCGATCGGAGTCTTCCGGATCTCGCCAGAAATTGGGGATATCTGCTCTTGAAGCGACGTTGTCGCGGTGCGACAGACTTTGGCCGTGACATTCTCTTCGAAAAGTTCGGTAAGATGGGTAGAGAGCGGCATTGATGGCTGGAAGGTTGGCCATTCGTTGGCTTCTATCGCGGCGTCAGACCATGAGGTTTCACTGATTCTGTCTACAAACAGCTCTTCTGGTGGCAGAGTTGATATCGAAAGAGGCGGTTCGGAAGACATGCTGTCGTGACGCGGAACCGTAGACAGCTTGTCCACAACGGCGTCCTGAGAGTGGGCGTGCTTTGTCATGACCGGCAAGCTTTCCATAACAGAAGCGGCCATACTGAATACTTCTTTGCTTCGAACTCCAAACTTGGGATTCCAAATGATGTTTTGCTCCGACTATAGACCTGACAGATACCAAAGTTGTCATTTTGTACATCTTTCAGAAACCCGAGCCATCACATGATTGATAATCACCAAGATCTTGATGCAAACCATTAACATCAACGGCCCGTCGGAAGCGAAGGCATCTATTCCAATGAACCGGTTCCGCGGCTGATGTCTCGGTGAAAGATCCTCGCGATGCACGATATGTTGGGTTGCCCATTTGCGATGCAAGAGTCGGGGTATTGATGCCCCTTATCCCCGAGGACAATCCTCCGAGCAGGTGTCGCTGGTCAAAGACGACTGTCGACCGCAAGCAAGTTCCCCACACCCCGCTCTCAGAGTCGGGCATGAGTAGACTGGGGTAGGGATTGCGGGGAGGACATCAAAGACAACATTGCTTGGCCTTTGCTACCGTCGGCGGACTACTCCAGCCTGTCAACATAGATGCCATGTCTCTGAGACTGATGGCTTATTTCGAAGTAATATAAAGTATGGGGTTACATCACCAAGAACCTCACTCAGGCAGTTGAGACCTTCAGAGCGACTGGACTTCTTGACTTACCACTCCAGACTAAGCGACGATCTGCGACCTTAACTGCCTCTCAATCTCTAGGAGACCTAGAGACACGTTGAACGCGGTCTCATCATGGCAGACCGAGTCAGTCTCGACAGGACTGCTGGAAATGCCGATCCAGTTGCCACGACGAAACCTCTCGACGACCAAGAGTTGGTTGTGAGCTCTTCAACACCCAAGCCACAGACAAGGTCGTTGTGGGTCGCTTGGCTCTACATCTTCGACTGGTACCCCAGCCACTACTCTAAGGAAGAGAAGAAGTTGCTTCGGAAGCTTGGTACAGTTCCACTCATCCATATGTTTGAGTAGAAGCTAACGACGGTCCTGATCAGACAGCATTCTTCTCTCACTCTGCTGTTTGATGTGTATGACTCTACAGATAACCTGTCCGTTCGTATAAACACTAACATGATATCAGTCTTTTTGAAATGGCTTGACTCAGCCAACATCAACCACGCTTATGTCTCCGGCATGGAAGAGGACTTGAAGCTCACGGGAAACCAGTAAGTGAAGCCCCCATTCAGACACTATGAATCTGCTCGTGCCTAACATACGCTGCCAGATACTCCCTCTTCGGAACATTCTACAACATCGGCTACCTCATCTTCGAGATCCCCTCCATGATGATCATCTCCCGCCCACACCTCACCCGCTGGTACCTCCCCACAATGGAATGCCTCTGGTCCATCACGACCTTCGTCCAATGCAAGCTCCGCAACGAATACGACATTTACGGCATCCGCTTCCTCCTTGGCGTCCTCGAGACACCCGCTGCCACGGGCGCAATCTACCTCCTAACCTCGTGGTACCGCAGCGACGAGCTCTTCAAGCGCGCGGGCGTGTGGTACGTCTCGTCCAACGTTGGCGCCATGTTTGGTGGGTACCTCCAGGCCGCGGCGTACAACAACCTCAACGGCGTCGCCGGCATGGCCGGCTGGCGATGGCTGTTTATCATTGACGGCATCATCAGCTTGCCCATCTCTATTGCCGGGTTCTTTCTGTTCCCTGGCTTGCCGACGAGTCCCAAGGTCTGGTGGCTCACGGATGCGGAGCAGAAGCTTGCGCAGGCCCGGATGAGAGATGACGGGGTCAAGGAGAGCAAGAGGATTGGGAAGAGGATGCTGAAGCGCGTCTTCACGCATTGGCACTTTTACCTCGCCGTCTTCACCTATGTTTTGTAAGTTTGCAGGCAACAATCTTGTCCAGACTCTGCACGAAAGCTGACGCCATCCATCCCTTCAGCTTCCAATGCACATCCTATGTCGCTGGTCAAATGGCGCTTTGGCTCAAGCATGAGGCCACCCTGCACGGCACCTACACTGTTGCTGAGATCAACGTCATCCCCACTGGCGTCCAAGCAATTTCCATCGTGGCCGGTGTCGTTGCCACTTCGCTGTGTATGATCTATCCCATTTGGGCCGTCATGTGCGTCGTGGCAGGTATTCTCTTCTTCGCCAACGTCTGTCTGCTGATCTGGGACATCCCGACGGGGCTGCACTGTACGTATTATATGGATTCAACGTGAGGACTTCTTTGCTCATCAAAGCGCAGTTGCCGCCTACTACATGCTTGGCCTCACAAGTTGCGTAAGTCTTTGCTCACATGTAAGACAGCACGATCGTGGCAGCTTACTCTTGCAAAGTTCACCCCAATCTTCTTCCCTTGGATAAACATGATTATGAAAGACGACAACGAAGCCAGAGCCTTCACTACTGGTGCCATGGTAAGACAGCAGACCACATTATTTTCTTTCCCATCATCGTCAGAACTCCCTGCTAAAACTGTCTCTGTTCAGATGACTTGCGGTTGGATCTTCTTCAGCTTCTACCCAATCACCGTTTTCCCAAAGCTAGAGGGTAAGTAACCAAACACCATCACCATAGCCAACTAATTGGAAAGACTCATGCTGATACCTCACCTCCCTTAATCTAGCTCCCAAGTGGCGGAAAGGGTTCACTGTCAATACCACTTTCGTGGCCATCTGGTGGACTCTCTTCATGCTTGGTCAATACCTGTGGCGTCGCGATATTAAGAAGGGAAAGTATAAGACGACCGAGACGGACTCTAGCAGCGTTCGGGGCATCAAAGGAGACGACATGATGCATGTCGAGGTCTCTAGCGAGAAGGACACCAAGGTGTAGATTTTTCCCCGACTGAGAGGGTGTTAGATTGGTGTGCTTCGGTGCAGTCTCGGAGGAAGAGTGAATGACTGATGAGTTGACCGGCTGAAAAGGCTGCGAGGTGTATCAGTATTCCGCGCGCTTGTGACGGAGGTGGTTGGTCCCATGATCCGGAGCTGCATGAGGACGCGGCGAAAGTGCCCATCTTCTAAGGGGTTTCAGATCTTTCCCCGCCTAACATACCGAAGTAGAATTCAACCCATCTTGGCCACTAAATTCTGATTCTTCAGTCCTTCTTTGGTACAAAATTTAGCCTTTCCATGTCGTCAAATGAATGACTTACACGGAGTGGAGGCCCGTCGACAAAGCCGCTGCGACGGGGTCCGTCCGTTCAGTACGTGGAGCCTGTGGGCTCAAGTCGCGGGATTCGCCCGTTAGTGTCCTCCCACCGGGCACAACACAACTCAGTCTGGAATCCATTCAACAGCAGGACCATTGACTGAATTATTAGATATCCAACCGTTTCAGTAACAAGGCTTCTACTCCCTAATTTCAAAGACGATATCGGGTTTTTCAGCAAAAGAAGAAATTAAAGACTTAGCCTACTTCGTTCTCTCGCAACACCTCCACAATGACGATAGTCCACATAGGTAACCCCCCAATACTCACTTCCCACGCCTCGCACTATCGAAACAAATTCTAATCTTAACCCTTCAAAGTGTTATTCAAGTTCCGCACCGACGTCTCGGAAGACCACAAATCCACCTTCGTCCGCGAACTCAAAACCCTCAAATCCCTTCCCTGCGTCAAAGATCAACGCCTCATTGTCGGCGGGCCGTCCATCACGGATCCCATCGAGAGGAGCAAGGGCTACCATTTTGCGCTATTGAGTTTCCATCAGGATCGGGGAGCGCTGGAGGCGTATCAAGCTAGTCCGGAGCATCACAGGTAAGCAAGCAGCTCACTCACTCACCTCGCGTTTCGTTCAATATTTTCAAAAAAAAACGCCATGAATGGTGGGAAGTCGAAATATGAAAGCTGAGTAAGATTTCAGGGTAACGAGTACATACCTGTGGCCGTTTAAGGAGGATGTGACGAGATTTGACTTTGAGGTTGATCAGGACGACGAATATATGTGCGAGTTTATGGCCAAGGGCTTGGCGAATGGGTCGGCGTAGCACGGATGGTGTCTAGGTACAGGCCCGATGTTATGATAAGAATATAGACTTGATAGAAATCCAATCTCAAGCATGACACTCTCATCAATATTATTGGCAAGGCTTCTATTATTGTTCCTACAGACATTTGAAGTAAAATGTTTACCGTGGTCGAGGTTGACGAGCAGAACCATTCCTGACTTCAGTCTCGGAACTCGTCCTTACAGTTGCAAAACCTGACTTCTCGACCCTACGTGACAGGCCTTGA
This sequence comes from Colletotrichum acutatum, assembly GCF_030867785.1. Taxonomy (NCBI): domain Eukaryota; kingdom Fungi; phylum Ascomycota; class Sordariomycetes; order Glomerellales; family Glomerellaceae; genus Colletotrichum; species Colletotrichum acutatum. Next base: position 48,657 of record NW_026849076.1, read on the forward strand.
GTTACAGTACTTATACATAATATGATGAATTGCAACTCTAAGTACGTCCCGTAGAAGAAGTAATCCCCCCATCAACAACAATCTTCTGCCCCGTAATATACCTCGCCTCATCAGACGCCAAAAACGCCGCTGCATTCGCAACATCCCACGCATCCCCCATCCTTCCCATCGGCACCTGCTCATCCCTCATCCTCTTAAACGCTTCATACCCGCCACCGCCGCCGCCGTCCTTGGGCGTAAACCTCTCCGCCAACTGCCTTGTATAGGGCGTCTCCATCAACCCAGGCACAACCGTATTCAACCGCACCCCTCGCTTCGCATACACCACAGCCGTCGCCTTGACAAACTGCATCACAGCCGCCTTGGTCGTGTTATATGCAACTTGCGGCTTACCAATATACCGCAAGCCCGCAATACTCGACACACAAACAATACTCCCCCCTCTCTCCTGCGCCTCCATCACAGGAAGAACATGGTGGCACGCGAGGTACACGCTCTTGAGATTCAACTCCACCTGCGCATCCCACGTCTCCTCGCCCATGCTCGCCGCACAACCCGGTTGCGACCCGCCGACATTAGCGAGCAGGATATCGATGCGGCCGTGCTTCGCGATGCACGCGTCCACCAGGGCCTTGACGGACTCGGATGACGTGGCGTCTGTCGCGACGACGTCGCATACGCCGCCGGCTTGCTCGATGGTGGTTTTGGTTTTGGTGGTGGACTCGACGGTGCGGTTGCCGCCGAAGATTGCGGCGCCTTGCGCGGCGAAGGTCACGGCGCAGGCGGCGCCGATGCCCCAGCCGTCTGTGCCTGATTGGCCGAGGCCGATGACCAGGGCGACTTTTCCTTGGAGGTTGAGCATGGCGATGGATGGGTTTTTGGGGCGGAAAAGGGGGTGGTGAAGCGGAAAAGCGGGCGGTAATGTTCAAGCTGCGGCGAGATGCCTTCGGCGAATATGCTGAGATACCGAACAAAAAGTCATCTTGAAGCTGGATATAAGTAACAATGATGCATGTACCTACATGTTCTATGCATCAGGCAAATCTCGAGGTTCGATGAGGACAAGTCCGTCGACGGTCCTGTTGTCCGCAAGCACTTAGACGGAGAAATCCCGACGGCGCCGAAGACGATGGGGCCGCTTTGCTCCCGTCGTCTTATTACCGAATTGGACCGGGCGATTACGACATGCGGAGTCCCCGCATCTACAACGCGACTCCGGATAAGTCTGATTCGGGCCAACCATAAGATGAGGAATTGTAATTCCCGTCGTCGCATTACATCGTTCTTTCGAGGTGTCTCTTTACACTTGAAGCGATCAAAATCACAGCAAAAATGGGCGAACAAACAGCAAACCCAAAGAAAGAAGAGGGAAAGGCCCCAGTGACGGGAGACTATGACCTCTCGACACCAATCGACCCCAACGCCGCGGGGTTGAGGCAGGGCCTGACGTCCTATGGTGATGCTCACTTCTCGCTGTTCCTGCGCAAGGTCTTCATCAAGGCTCTCGGGTACAGTGAAGACGCGCTCTCGAGGCCCATTATTGGCATTGTCAACACCTACTCAAGCTTCAACCCGTGCCATGCAAACGTCCCCCAGCTGATCGAGGCCGTGAAACGCGGCGTCCAGCTCAATGGCGGGCTGGCGATTGATTTCCCGACTATCAGTATTCATGAGAGCTTTGCGTCGCCGACGAGCATGTATCTGCGGAATCTCATGAGCATGGATACGGAGGAGATGATCAAGGCGCAGCCGTGTGATGCAGTGGTCCTCATCGGAGGTACGTGAGCTGTATCAAACTAGGTTGGAAGATGAGATGAGTACTGACTGATTTGGACAGGCTGTGATAAGACAACTCCTGCGCAGTTGATGGGTGGCATATCGGCGAACAAGCCCATCCTACACCTGGTCACTGGCCCCATGATGCCGGGAAGCCATAAAGGTGTGAGAATCGGTGCTTGCACAGACTGCCGCAACAACTGGGCTGCCTACAGAGCTGGCAAAATTGATATTGAAGATATTTCGGCTATTAACGACGAGCTGGCACCTACGGTAAGTGTATTCCGTCACTCGAATGAAAGTCTCATCTGCTGACCGCCGTGACAGGGAGGTACTTGTGGCGTCATGGGCACCGCATCGACGATGGCTTGTATCCTTGTCGGTCTCGGAATGATGCCGTTCAAAGGCGCCACTGCGCCAGCAGTCTCGTCAACGAGACTACGCATCGCCGAGCAGACTGGAGGTCTAGCTGTAGCCCTCCATCAAAAGAACCTCAAGCCACAAGACCTGCTGACCCGCGAGTCTTTCCTCAACGCAATCACCGTCTTGCAGGCCATTGGTGGGTCAACCAACGCAGTTGTACACATGATGGCTATTATAGGCCGTCACCCTGCTGTAGCCGGCACAATCACGCTGGACACCTTTGATGAAATTGGAAGAAAGACACCGTTGTTGGTTGACCTGAAGCCCAGCGGACAGAACTACATGGACGACTTTCACAATTCCGGCGGCATGCTGGCGCTTTTGCACCAACTCAAGCCCCTGTTGCATCTGAACGCCATGACGGTGACAGGCAAAACACTGGGAGAAGAGTTGGAGAGTACGCCATTCACCCCTATTCCCCGGGATAGCTTGGTCAATTGTCTTCAGCCTTTCAACGATCCTCTGTACCCAGCTTCGGCCTTGGCTGTGCTCCGTGGCAATATTGCCCCAGGCGGAGCTGTAACGAAGCAGAGTGCGTCGAAATATCGCCGACTACTGAAGCATTCCGGCCCCGCAGTCGTATTCGCTGGCTCCGCAGACATGGCCCTTCGTATCGATGACCCCGATCTCGAGGTGACGCCCGATAGCGTGCTCTTACTCCAAAATATCGGGCCTGTCGGCAACCCAGGTATGCCAGAAGCGGGACTTATCCCGATCCCCCGAAAGCTCGCAGCCCAGGGAGTCGAGGACATGCTTCGCCTATCTGACGGCCGTATGAGCGGTACGGCGGGCGGGACTATCGTTCTGCACATTTCTCCCGAAGCGGCGGACCCCGAATCGGTTCTTGGTATCGTCAGAACTGGCGACATCATAACCTGCGATGTGGAACAACGTCTCATCAAAGTCGAGATATCCGACGAGGAGATTGAGAAGAGAATTGCCGAGAAGAAAAAAGCCTTGGCCAAGGAAGAGGAAGACGGCGGCAGCAATGCGCCTTGGGTGGCAAAAAAGAGAATTCGCGGTTATCGAGGACTATATCTGCGTTCCGTCATGCAGGCAGAAGGGGGAGCCGATTTTGACTTCTTAACAGCGAATGGTCCACCCCAATAGTCTTCGACAGTTAAGATCCAATTGACTCTTGTACAATACATGCTCATAAACAGGACTGGATCTCAGGTGAAGCTCGGGTAAGTTGGTATAAAGTCATCAAACAGGCCTCGCATGATGCTGTCCAGATTCGCGTTGTCGCCGGTGTGCATTGGGTCGCCAAACGCAGTGTTGGCGAGAAATGATTCGAATGGATCTTGGTGAAGGAAGCTTTCCGAGCCATTTTCGGTCGCAGAGCTCAATGGCAGTGGTTGGGTAAAGCCTTCTGAGAAGTTTAGTCTGTGGGGTTCCGCCCCAACAAGGCTGGCACCCTCGTTGTACGAGCTCATTGTATGCGAATGCGCAGGATCTAGTCGCAGAGATCGACGTTGAGCAGGGGGTTCCACATCGAAGGCTTGATTGGAAATGTCCTTGACCCATCGGATGGTTGCCCGGATCATGTCATCCAAGATATCGCGGCAACGTTTTGCTCCAGACCAGTGCTCGCCCGTTGCGGCCAAGACTCCTAACCCGGCGCTGAAGTCAGACATGAGGGCATCCAGAGCCGTCTGCTTTGCTATCTCGGGCACCATCTTCAGACAGTAAAGCATAGTGATGATGCTGAGGACTGCTGAGTGACAGGTATTCCATGTATGTATGAGCAAGTTCTTCTTGTACAGGTGATCAAAGAGACGGATAACCTCAAGAGCGGCTCTAAAGCACTTCTTGAGGATCTCGGGTGATGGATTCGGGATGGCGGGGCTAGGCCGGAGAACCAGCATCCGCAGGCCGTAGCATCGGATCTGACAGATGGTGCGGATGTAGTCGGAGTCGGGTGTGTTGGGGATCTGGCTGTACCACTCGTCCAGCTGTTCCAACATTCCTTGCTGCCACTCATTTATGTCAATGACCGCCGGGTAGGCGTAACGTGGTGTGTCGCGAACAATGCTGTTCGCCACGTATTTGAACTCTGAGTTAAGTTTTGCTAGACGGAACAGATGTATCGAGAAGGCCATGTGACCCGGGGGTTGATTGAGAGATGGCTGCAGTGACCCTTGCAAAGAGACATCTTCTAGATGCTGTGGAAGCTAAGAGAAAGTTAGGGTAGGTTGAACGACGGAGCATATGCTGAGGTGGACATACCCGAAGATCACATGCCTCATCTCGCAGTCCAATGGGGCGTCCCATCATGGTTGCGATCATTCTATCCAGTGTGAAAACCACCCAAAATATTCTAGTCCTCATTTCCTGTTCAAGAAGGGAAATACCTGCGTTGGTGTTGATATCGCGCTGTAAACCCAAGTCGAGGACAGCAGCGATGCACTGGTAGTTTAAATACCAAACGTTGAGACGCATGTTTGAACTGTGCATCGTGAATACTGTGAGCAAAAGAAGGCATTGCAGTCCCGGAATTGAGCTGTCGATGCTGATTCGATCAAAGCTCTGCATCGCAGATAGGCAATATGACTCTCCGGGAAGACGTGCCCTCACCCGGCGAGAGAGCACTGTGGACCCCAGAGCAAGGACCATAAAAACTTGGAAGGTCGCTGTCGGGGTAGATTCCACGTCGATCCTGTTCTCGTACATTTGATCCATCAAAGCCATGAAGCTAGGCTGATGCAGAACGGGGAACTGGCAGTTGATAACGTCAAAGTAGTTATCTGCTAGCTGCTTCGCATGATGTCTGCTTGGCAGTGACATTGGGCCATGCATCGCCTCAACGAGAGCAGTTGGTATGGACGGGTTTGATACTCCGGTTCTGATTGGCCAAGATTGGTCATCCTGTCGGTTCGAAGTCAACATCAGTCGGGCAAGGAAGTATCCGCTCGACGGCCCGATATACTTCGGGTCTTGGCTACTACCCAATGACACCATCCCGATTTCGTGTGACAGCGTACTGCTGGCAATAGGGTCAACCAAGCGAGGTCCTGAGCGGATGGCCTGGATGGCTTGTACTGGCTCTGAATGTTGAAGCGGCTGTGCTTGTGGAGGATGACTCCCTGTGAGGTTCAGACTATCCTCGGGCGATGCACTGCTGACTCTGATCGTCGAGTCTCTTGCAAAGGTTTCATCACCATCAAGTTCCATGTCAAAGTCTCCAGACGGACCTTGACTGAGGTCGACGTCGGGACATCTTTCCCTTACAATGCTCTCAAGCCACTTAACTCTCTCGATCAAGTTCGAAATTTGGCTAGCTGAATGTCAGAAACATGTGCCAAGGTGGGAACTTTGAGAACAGCCATACGCTCTGGGAAGATCCCGAAGACGGACACTTTCGCCGTCGGTGCAAGCAACTCCGGCCTTCTTGCAATTGTTGCACGCAGGCAATTGCCCGTCGCACTATCAGACACCCACTTAGTACCATGCCATCTTCAATTGAGGTTCGGAGGTCCACTTACACGGATCTTCCGCCGCTGGCACCGAGAACAAGCGAGCCTCAATCGCGCGGTTCTGCGGGCCTGACGGGGTGTTGGCCGGGAGCTGGTATCTTCGGGCATATTGCGTTTTTCAGGGCAGCCAGTGCTTGGCTGGTTTCCGTCATAACGATAGGAGAGCGATGAAATGTTTGGGTAGGTTGAAGGGAACGAGGCGGGGATTCTCCGAGGTGGAACAGAGGTGAAGTTGGTTGGCGGTGGTGGCCCCAGGCCGTGCGGGGGAAACCCGTGGCGTCAGATCCTTTGTTAGTTTATTGTGCCGGGGTTTGCCCGCATCATCGGCTGAACTCCGTCCGAATGCGTGTGCTTTACTACTACTCTCTTCCTCGCGACGCCATTCACTTGCCTTGGTATATCAAGAGAGGCCATGCTAGGTTCGAAAATCGTGCCTCGTATCCAATCAACCCTGTAGCCATTCATACGACAGATGTTGCCGTGCAATACTCCACATCATCTACTAACCTTGCACGTCACGTCTTCCGCAATTCTGCGCCTCAAATTCCGCACGGCCATTCAGCGAGATGGCCGACGAGTCCCAAAAGATACCAGTGGCCGCTTCGGAGGCCCGCCGTCTGGTTGAAGACATCCTCAAAGGCAATGGCGTTCCCGAAGAAAACTCAAAGATTGTCGCCCGGTGCCTCGTCGCTGCCGACCTTCGCGGTGTCGACACCCACGGCATGAACCGCATTCCTTCCTACATGGAGCGCGTCCGCCAGGGTGTGCTCAATGCCACAGCTCAGCCCGAGCTGAAGCAAGTCACGCCCGTTGTGGCGCACGTCGACGGCAAAAACGGCTTCGGCTTCGTCGCGGCAGAGATGGGTATGGCAGCTGCCATCGAGTCTGCCAAGACTTTCGGCATCGGCATGGCAAGTGTGTCGCATTCCAATCACTTTGGCATGAGTGCGTGGGTGGTGCAGCAGGCTCTCGATGCGGACATGATGAGCCTGGTCTTCACCAACTCAAGTCCTGCGCTCCCGGCGTGGGGTGGACAGAGCAAGCTCATGGGTGTTTCCCCGATTGCTTGTGGTGCGCCGGGGAAGGACAAGCCTTTCATCCTGGACATGGCCCCGTCAGTTGCGGCCAGGGGCAAGATCTACAAGGCCAAGAGACGCGGCGAAAAGATTCCTCTAGACTGGGCGCTAGATGCTGAGGGACGTCCTACGGATGATCCCACTGCAGCATTAGGAGGTGTCATGCTGCCGATGGGTGGTCCCAAGGGTTCGGCATTGGCCATCATGATGGATGTGTTTTCTGGTGTCTTCTCAGGGTCTGCTTTCGCAGGTCACGTCACTAACCCGTACGACCCTTCAAAACCAGCGGATGTCGGTCACTTCCTAGTCGCCATCAAGCCAGACCTCTTCATGAGTCTCGACGACTTCCGCGACAGGATGGACTACCTGTATCAACGTGTTATTGGATCAGACAAGGCGGCAGGAGTAGATAGGATATACTTTCCGGGTGAGATTGAGCAGTTGCAACAGCTGGATCGGGAAAAGACGGGCATACCCTTGGTACAGGCCGAGATTGATGCTCTCAACGAGGAGGCAACAAGAGTTGGCGCCAAGCCTTTGGTAACCCAGGTAGCTGCATGAATATATGGCTTTACGCGACTCTTGGGAAAGCATGCCATATGTTCCATCGAATCGTTGGCCTCCATATAACGGGGTCTTGCAAGGTTTTTTGTTAGTTTTTCTTTTTGTCATGGCTTCCAATCGGAATGGAACTGGTTGGTGATTCATGGAAGTTTCTCTTTGACCTTAAGAGATATTGAGATGGCTAGTAATGGTAGTTTACCAGGCTGAAGTGCCGAGACCAGCAAGCTCCCTTATGTTCAAGTCGTCATCATCTACCACGTTTTCTGTTTAGTATCCTCTATTGAGGGGAGAAAAAGAGAGATGATCGTAGATACAACCCAGAACTGTAAATCGACAATCCTGGGAAGAGTATGGAAGAGTATTGTGGCAGCCACTAGTACGACCGCTGCCCGTCTGCCAAGGCCATTGACATCCTCTTCCATATTCCTACAAAAGTCGATCGCTGCAACGCATGTACATCAAGTGCCTGAGAATGCTTTGGTGAGCAAAGTGTAGCTCCTTCTCACTTTCTAAAAGATAAGTTGCCATTCTTACAGATTTGGCAGTAGAGTCAGCCCTGCTCCTTTCCTGGGAAACCGAATCTCCATCCACCCCTTCCCTTCTTCCCCAAAACTTATGCTTGAGGAAGTGACACTTGATTCGCAGCGGAAACTTCTTTCCAAAATATGACTGCCGTAAAATGGGCTCTTGATGTACTAGGGGTTTTTCGTCAGCCAGACCTCGATTCTCCCCACATCATCTCCCTCCCCCCAAGCAGCATCACCTCCGTCTACCATTCATCCCAACCTCAATACAATCAATACCCATCCATTCTATCGTTCTTTTTTTGGATTCCCCCATCATCAACAATATCCATCATGAAGTTCACAACTTTCGCTACGTCCCCGCTGCTGCTTGGCTCAGCTTCACTCGTCACCGCAGTCTCTCCTTCTGTACCCCAAGACCAGGCTAATCCCGGAGGCATCTCCAGCATCAACCTTCGAGGCACCAAAGTCGATGAGAGGAACGATGGTCGTCTTTGTTTCACCCTCGGTACTTTCGACTCCCATTTCGGTGAGTTCGCTGTATCTTTGGTGGATGAACCTGTCGACGGGCATCTAGCCAATGGCTTCTGCCACAACCATACTACGAAAGTCGTCCAAGACAGCAAAGGGAACAATTGTGTCTTCGAAGACAGAACCAGCAATCTACATTGCTCTGCCGAATCTCCTAAGACCAAGTTTCACCTGAACATTCGCCAACCACCAGCCATCGATTACTCCAAGGTACCAGTACGCCCTGAAATGACGCCGTGTACCTCTCTGTTGAGAGCCGTATGCTTGGAAAAGGTGAAAGCCCAGTGCGCCTGGTGCTCTCACCACACTACGGATCCTGAGTGTCACAAAGCCACCTTCTGTCCATGGCGCTTGAGTCCCAAATACGGCCTCTCTAGCTCGCCCTCGCCCTCTCCCACTCCGGTGTACGATAGAAGCCGGTGCACAGGAGGCAAGCCTTTCCTTCCTGCCTGGCACCAGTATTTGAGGTGGTGCCGAGACCATCCCGAGTCAGACAGATGCCCCTATCTGCCGTGGACTTTGAATCCAAAGACAATTCATTCGGACAACGCATTCGATAATGCCATTGGCTTCATCTGGTGTCATCTCCTTGGTCGGTGTCAACATTCCGATATTTCCGCAATAACGCCACCAAAGACCGTCCAAGTAATTCAAAACGCCCTAGAACACGTCTGCACGAGGTATCCCCCCACGTGTCCCTTCATCCCTCCTGTCATGGGGGTCGTCTTATCTTCCATGGAAGTCATCGCCGACGTCTCAAGGCTAGCCACAGCTTTCGTCACCGGCCATGGTCTAGAGGATTACAGTCGCCCAGCTTTGCCAAAATCTTCCGGAACCAGTCACGGCGAAAACGCCCGCATAGGGCATCCAGACAGCCAAGGCAATCTTACTGTTATCGACAATACCCTCTCTTCAGCTGCTCTGGAGTTCATCTGCGAGGAGCTCTGCAGCCCTTTGTGCGATCACATTCCCTCGGTCATGAGGATTGTTGATTCTATATTGAAGGGCAATGCAGACTTGCAGGAACTTACCAATGCGTTCCAGTATTACCTTGCCAGAATCACCCCAACTGATGTCCAGACCCTGACAGAAGGAGCTGAGGATATCTACGACATCTTCGTCGCCACGCCTTCAAAACTGGAGGATTTGATTGACGCTATCAAAATCGACTTGGGAACGCTCGGCGTTAACGGCACCTGGAGGCTGCTTCGAGCTGGCCTATCCATCTACTTCCGTCTCTCCCCGTCTGACGAGCACAACCTATTTCGAACACTTGGAGACATCATTACCCATTTTGATGCATCCAATGCTTCAAGCTAAACCATGGAGACTTAAGGTGAAGGATACCCAAAGGCTTGATGGGGTTTGACGATACGATTAATGGACAAAGTGGGCGATTGGTGTACGCACTACACAAAACACGATGCTGCGTCGGTTGCTGGAATCAACTGCGATCCAGAACACATTGATAATGAGTGACGGACTGGAGGACTACACGCGGATGGTGACTGGGGATGAGCAGTATAGCTAGCTACCTAAGTCAATTGATAAGAGCATCGCTTACGCCCAACATGAATGAATGCACCTCGAATGTAATTGTGACATGGTATAATCTCCGATCGTTAGCAAACATTGTATCGCTATGTTTTTGATGTCCCCAGGTCCACACATTGGATCGTAGACTAGTGATCGGGTGGCTGGGCCATTACTTGGTCGCCTTGCCTGTTCAATGAATCACTTGGTAAAAGTTCCGAAAATATGTGGTACTACTTGGAACCATGTCTCATCTTGGGGTTGACGAATGTCGATGTTTGTCCATGGCCCTGCAGACCTAAGGTTGTTGCCAGTGTTGCGGCACAGCTGGCAGCCGTTCAAAGCCCGCGGCCAAACCAGATTGACGATACCTAACATGATTAGCATCGATGTCGACCCCTTCAGTCGCGCCCCTCAGGGTTTACTTACGCTGATAGAGGCGGACGGGCCGGCTCTGCATCACCTCAACGTGTTCGTACAAATACCACCTGCCCCCTTTCTTGAGATAGGAGTAGAGCTCAGCAATGTTCTTCTCGGGCTCGGGGATGCTGCAGAGGCAGAGAATGGAGACGATGCAGTCGACGCTACCCTTTTCAATCTTGCCGTCCCAAGCCGTCGGGTCGGAGAGGGACTCTATGCCGGTGGGGACGATCTCGTAGGTGCCCTCGAGCCCGGCGGCCTGAACGTTCTTCTTGAGTGCGGGGTGCGCCTCGGTATTGGGCTCGATGCCGTAGACTCTCGTCACGCCCTCGGCGACGCGCCTCCTGACGCCGCCGCGCGCCATGCCGGCCGCTGCATCGGCCTTCTTCTTCTTCTCGTCACCGTTGCGGCCTTTGGCGAAGATGTCCACCCACATCCCCGACCCGGGCCCGATCTCCAGTACGACGCCGCTGACGGGCGGGTGGACGGGGTCCTCTACGACCTTGCCGTCCGTGACGCGGCCCTCGAGGAGGGCGACCATCATGTCTGACCTGCCCACGCGGATGTTGGGGCCTAGCCAGGCCCAGAAGGCGGAGAACCAGGCGTCTTGGACGCGGGACGGGGTCGTGAGGGCGGCGTAGTCGCCTTCGCGGAAGAGGCGGAGGATGGTGGGGGGGAGGTAGGAGAAGGCGTTTAGGAGGAACATCCAGGGGCCTACGAGGGCCCAGAATATGGCCGTTGCTTCTGTGAGGGAAGACATGATTTTACCCCTCGATCCGAAGAGAGAGTGTGTGAGAGAGAATGAGGAGTGCCCTGTGGTATGTTAGAAATGGGAAGTGAGGGAGGGGCTCAGGGGGAGCTTACAGACTGAACACCAGGTCAGATACACAGTCAGAGGAACGAAATACCCGAGGAACCTGGAAAGTGGTGTGTCCCGGCGAGGGCTGGCCGGTTTATAAGTGGGAGCTTCGCGCAGGGAACGGCCGAAATGCCGGGGGACTGAGAAAAGAGGTATTACAGATAGTGAAGTGGGTATATGCATCTATCAAGTACAGTGACAAGCCGTCGATGCCATTATCGTACATAGCAACCCCACCAACCCCACCACGCTCCCCTCGGCGTCTAAATCTAGACAGCTGCCTTTGACAGCTATGTTTTCCTCTTCTCTGCCTCTCTTTTTTCTTTCGTGCTCTTCTTGTTTCATGTCTCATCTGTACATTCATTGCGTCTCCAAGTCTTTCTCATCTCGCGCTCACACGACTGCAATCGTGCCTTCAACAGCGCTTTATATCCTCCGAACGTTTCCAACAGTCTTCGCTCCTTCGGCTAGTCCTGTTGGTTCCTTATCTACGTCTCGCGCGAAATGCTGACATCGTACCTGACAGCCCTGGTCTTCCAACGTCATGCAAGCTAGGGGGTCCCGTTCACGACGATTGGCCACTTTGCGTCCATCCCGCTTCCCACGCTGTCAAGGAGTGCTTCGTCTGCTGGCGACTGCTCGAACTCGTCCGCGTTGACGAGGTGCCGTTCCCAATGGAGACAAGTCTCTCGGGCAGCTCCATCGGGCTTCGAAGATACCTGTCCATCTGAGGCGCTGGCGCCGTGTAATAGGCACCGGCTCTGCACACACACCAACCCACCGAACTGTCAGCATTCATAATCCTGCGACCACACTGATCAGAGCCAGAGAGGCAAAGAGGCAAAAACTTACCCGCCATTTGAGGTGGTGGTACCGGATGGTGCGGATCGTTGAGACATCGTGGGGGAAAAAAGGGGTAAGAGATTATTGGTTTTTGGTTTGATTGATTTCTTGCAGATTGCAATGCACGACTACAGCTGTACGAGGATGAATGTTCGCGATAGTGTCTGCGAGATGCCTCAGATCACAACACGGAGATAGCTTCCGTACATATAGGAATTCTGAGGACGCCATTTCCAGCGTCGACCTGCGCGGTTGACAAGCAGAAAGTCCTGCTCAATTGAGGAAATCGCAAAAGCACGAATGCGCTGTTTAGCCCACGGGTGGCCTCAGTGAGGCTTTCCAGATATTTCATCAATCTCAGTTGATAAATCGTGGGGAAGGGGAAAGAACACCTCGCGCATCACCTGCGCGACGCTGCGCAATCCTTCAGTTTCGCAGACTATCATCTTTGAGTCGTGTCCAAAGGTGGGAAGGGGTATTTTCGGTCACCATGATCGTCATCATTGGCTGCACCTGCATACGATTGCCTAGATTTTGGTGCGGATCGTCGACCCCCCCTGACATGGCGCAGCCTGCATACTCGAACAACAGCGCAAATGCGCCCTTTCGAAATGTCGCTGTGGCTTTAGTTCGAAGGCATTTCAGAGCCTGGTCTCCCCCCTCCTTTCTCCCTCTCTCATTCTTCTCGTTGTTCTGACGCCTTTTTTCTACATTTTCTGCTTCGCAATTGCGGATTTCCCATCGGTACTTGCAATTTTTGACATTTCCTTTCTGGGCAGCATGGGACACAAGACAATTGCAAGCAGCCGTATGACGTGGCTTGATGCAACACAAGTACACGATGGTGTTGCATCATCGAGGCCATCTGCCACTACGTCAGCAAGGGTCGATGAGGCCTCCAGGGACCTTGCATATCAATTCCTTCACATGAACCGTTCATCCCGCCGCGCATCCATCGTCAACCACAACACCAAAGTTTCCGAGATGCCCTCACCTTGTGCAGTCTCCTTTGAGCGTCCGCTTTCTTGGACCTTCGATACCCCGCTGCAATCTGGAGACCGTCGTCACTCATCCTTTGAGTCGGGAAACATGCCCAGCCTGACGTATCGTGTCAAACCACAACAACCACAGCCGCATAACCCGAGAAAACACCAAAGGGGAAGCCCGTCAGTTGACAGCTTGGAAGAGCGGCCGGGTTCGACAGAGGAGAGACACTGCAAGAGGATCTCGGGTGATTCCGGTTATGGGTCGGATACGCGGCGACGAAGTCGTGACCGGAGCGGAGACTCTTCTGAGTATCAGGACGTGAGGATCGGAGACGTCAAGATTCATGTGGAATCGGGGTCCGAAATCCTCATTCGCCGCTGTCCATCACCCCAGTCGGACAGTGACGAGACCTTGGGCGTCCCGCGGCGACGCAAGAGGCATCTGCGTAGACATAGCGCCACTGTCGCTACTACTTCGCCGAATGACCCAGCTGCTGCACCGCAAGAGGTTGGACTTGCGACGCAGAAGACGAAGACATGCGAGGCACTGTCGCAGCAGAGGGAAAGAGTGGCGATCCGCAGGGAAAGCCTGGACACAGGGAGGGAAAGATTGGAAAGTGATCTCTCCATTTCCATTAAAGGGCTGCGGCGAATGAAGGGAACTACAACTCTGCGCGACCCAGTTGGCAGTCAACAACCCCCAACATCGAAAATCAGGATTATGAGACGGCCCATGGGCATGAAAGTGCCCAGCATCCCTTCAAAAAACATTCCGCCTGTTCCCGAAGATAATGCTCCTCAACGACAATCTTCACTCATCGAACCACCATCCATCCAGAGAAGTTCCACGTTTGGAGATGACCTCAGTCGAAGGGCTAGGAATCGCTTATCTCTTCTCGAGGACGCAGATGGCCACCCCGTCTCCTTTCAAGACCCACGCCCCGCTAAGCCGAGCCTACATCTCGACACTTCAATTAAACCTCGCGCACAGCTTGAACGGCCCATTCAGCCCACCTCACTGAAAATGCCGCGACCTGTCTCCGGCCCGCCCAACCTCCCTCTCAATTGGCACGCAAACCTGACACCTAGGCCATCTTTCCTTGCCGTCGAAGAGCAGTCCGACTCTGCCAACGACAGTGGAGATGAATCATCCATCGAGTCGAGCGTCTTCTCAGTCCCAGACTCCCCCGTGGAGCCATGTCAATTGAACCGGGATGATCCGTTAGCGTCGCACATGGACGTCATTGTCGGCAACATCTTCCAACGCTACCAAGAATGGAACGTCCGCGAAAGGGGCGGACAGGGCCGACGAGCCTCGGGCCAGCGCGTCAATACCAACACGCCTGATTCGGGTCGTTCATCGAGAAAACGCTCGCACTCCGACGACCTTCCCGATCAAGACGCCTCAGATGGCGGGGACTCGAATGTGATGCCGGGGTTCAAGAAGCCAAAAGTCCCAGCAAGCACTTCGAAGTTGATGTTTGCGTGCCCCTTTTGGAAAAACGACCCCGATAACCACCGCCAGTGCTACAAAAAGGTCCTTAGCCAGATCAAGTACGTCAAAAGCCACCTCTATCGGTTCCACGCCGCGCCCATCACCTGTCCCTGCTGCGGCGCCGCCTTCCAAGACGAGGAGACACGGGACCAGCACGCGCGTGCACGGCGCTGTGAGGTAGTCAGCGAGGGGTACATTCCCAGCCACGAGGGCCTCTCCCAGGGTCGGATGCGACAGGTCTCGAAGCGCGCGAACCCGAGCCACAGTCCGGAGGAGCAGTGGTTCACCATCTGGGATATCGTGTTTCCTTCAAAGCCGCGGCCGTCGTCGCCGTACATCGATGGCGTGCTGTCGGAGGACCTCTGCAGCCTACGAGAATTCTATACCAGTATTGGGACAGACATGATGCTGGATTACCTAGCCTCCCGAGACCCCGACTTCGCAAACGACGAAAGGAGGGCCACCATGTACGACCGCGTCGCATTCAACCAACTACAGGAAAGGATCTACGAGGCATGGATGGCGCGTCGCGGTCTCCGACAGATCCACGATGCCAACATCTCCACGACGCCGCCGCGCACAGAGTCCGATGAAGCAAGCAGGGCCTCCCCAGCTAACGGCGTTTCCTCTTCCAGGCGCGAAGACGATGCGGGACAACAGCAAAGCGCGCAGACCCAGACGCTACAGCAGCAGCAGCAGCAAAACTCACAGGAGGAGGCGACGACTATGATACAACCCACGCCAGTGCCGCCGGATGTGGCCGTACAGTTTACAGGCCAGGATTTTGGAGAGGCTGATTTTAGTCGCGATGATATGTATTACGACACGCATACGCAGGCGTTGTTTGCTGATTTAAATGGCTTGTTGCCTGGTGCTGGGCGGGCGGAGTTTGACCAAGGTGGATTTGGACCGCCATATATAAGGTAAGGTATGCGGTTGAGTAGAACTGTCTCTGATGTTTTGTATTTCCGGCTGGCTCGGATTGTTCCATACTGTATCTTTATTACAAACTTAATCTACGAGAGTGCATATAGGGTAGCTTTCTTGATAATTAATACTCGATTGTCGCAATCATGGTTCCAAAACATAATGAGTTCCCCTCTGTTCTGTACCTATGTCTTCCAACTAAGAACTTGTGGCCGTCGAGTGTTATGACGGCAGATGTAGAAGACACAACAGATGCGCTATATGCAGGTTTCAAGAGTCAACCCTTACAATCTGTCGCGCGGAAAAAGGAGAGGCTCGAATATTGGCTGCTGTGCTTAATGGAGATGTTTGGAGTGCAGCTCGCATTTTCAGTCGAATGAATTCCACGAAAGATTTTAATCATCTCTCCGTAAAGTTCCGATATCTTTATGGGCACATAACCCATGCGGTTGATCATAACCACCGAATTTCTCATCTCCTAGATTCCACTAACAAAACCGTACTCCATGAACTCCAGCCCTAGCCTGAAGCCATAAGATGCCCATCCACGCCGAGTCTACCTCCAGTACCGGTACCCAGTCACCCCCACCCCATTTCTCGTTCTCTCTTTCACAGCAACACGACAGCCAAACAGAGCCAACCATCCGGATACGCCGCCTCGCGCATCAGATCCTCCAACGGTGCCGAAAACGGCACGGGCGAGCCGTGCAGCACGACGTTGGCGAGGACCGGGTCCCGGCTGGAGGGGAATAAGCTGGGCAGGTGGGACTGCAGCGCGCGGCCTAGGGTCTGGCGTGTGCGGGTGCCGGGGATGACGGGGGGGATGAGGGTTTGGAGGACTTTGAAGGCGCCCGGCCCTGGGGTGTCTCCTGCTGGTGCTGGTGCTGGTGATGTTGCTGGAGGTACCTGTTGTGAGGTTGGTGGTGGCGATGTGGTGTTGGTGTTTGTGACGGTGTTGCTACCGGTCCCGGGCGGGGGCGAGGACGGGATGTAGACGCGCAGGGGCACGTTCCGGAGGGGGGTCGGGGCGTTGAGGAGGAGGGCGTTTATTTTTGCAAAGGAGGCGTAGTCGTTGTCTTGGACTGCGTTCCAGAGGGATGAGGTGTCTGCTTTGGAGAGGGACATTATGCGTTTTGCGTTGCCGTAACGGACGAAATCTGCCTGTTTTAGGGGGGTAAGTGGGTTAGGATGTGAGTCAGGTCAGGGAAAGGTAACAAATGGGATTGGGGGGCAAAAGGTCTCGAGCGTTCTTTGTTCGAGGCGGGTGTGTGTTCCAGTCGGGGGTGGTGACGAAAGAGAATGTGGAAAGTAGAAAAGATGGAGGGGCAGGTGACGATGTGTTTCTCTTGTGGCGTTGTGTAAAAGCAAAAACCCAGCTTTGGGCGAAAGACACTTGTCTGGATAGCAGGGAATGGGGCATGTCGCTGAGAAGATGGGTAAAGTTTCTTCTCGATGCATGGGATGAGACAAGGGAGAGAGGGTGGGAAGACATGACGGGAAGAGGGGTTTTAGAAACAGAGACAATGACAGAGGTTGGAGAGAGACACTGAAAAGAGGTTGGAGAAAGAGACAAGACATGTCTTTTGCGTAACTCTACTCACCTCTTTGACGCAGTTGAGAAAGGTGTCGCCGATATCCCAGCTATCGCCGTCACTAACGGTCAAACGCCAGGGTAAAGTCGGCTGATAGAGGTCGACGAGGAGGCCGAGGGGCAGGTTGCGGAGGAGGAGGTCCTCGTGGTGGAAGGCGGAGACGGGGTGGCGGAAGAAGGCGGAGCAGCG
The DNA here is from genome assembly GCF_030867785.1 of Colletotrichum acutatum. Classification (NCBI taxonomy): domain Eukaryota; kingdom Fungi; phylum Ascomycota; class Sordariomycetes; order Glomerellales; family Glomerellaceae; genus Colletotrichum; species Colletotrichum acutatum. Next base: position 65,871 of record NW_026849076.1, read on the forward strand.
GGGGACGAGGAGGGCTAGGTAGGAGAAGCGCGGGAGTGAGGTGACGAGCGGGGTGTTTGGGGCGGAGGGGTGGATTATGTGGAGGGGGATCTGGGCGGACCAGAGGGTTTGGGGGATGGAGGACATTGTTGTAGAAGGAGGAGGAGGTTCGTGATGATACGAAATGGATGGATGTAGAGGTGTAAGTGGGAGGTGGAAGGCTGAGTGGAGGGTTTGGATGATATGGTGGGATGAGAGGCGGGTGGGAGGCGGGTCAAGGAGTCATCGTAGGAGGTGGTGTTTGGTGCAGGATCGGGTCTTCTATACGACCGGTGAGAAGTTTCCAGATATGCGGTAATGCTTTCGTAGGCCGGACGAAGCACGACGGGAGCACGGCGCGGAGGCTCGAGGGACTGACGTTACAGATTGTCCGGCGTTGAACAAGTGACAGTCGGGACGGAAGCGGAGGTGGGGCACCTTTGCCCGTCAGGAAGGCACCAGAGCCCGGCCGAAACAAAGCTCCGCCATCCGATGATTACCTAAGCTACATGAGCCACCTAAGATACTACGTACATATCGAACAACACCGACCGCATTGCCTCATTTAGTTACCCGGGCCATCCCTGGAGCTCTGGCACGCTCACCCTGCACACCTCCAGCTCCAGCTCGCACCTCATCGGCATTCTTTCGTCCTACCTTGGCTTACTGTATTGTGTAACCCTTAGCTTAGGCCCCAGACTCGCAGTACGGAGCACGGATAGCAGGAGGTGGTCGGGGGATTTTCTCTGCCTGACAGCGGCTCCTTCCACGTCCACAGGGAACGTCCCTCTTTGGAGTCCATGCTTTCCGGGCGGCACTAGGGGGCACTAGGGCGCTGAGCTGAGAAGATCCTACTGCAACTGTAACTGCACCTCATCTCACTTCTTTTCATTCGGATGGATGGTTTCAACCTCAACAACTACGCGGTTTTTGTTGGTCATGCTTTTCCAGCATCAGAACCGAGACATACTCATCCATGGTTGACTTGAGGCAACTAAACCTCCTGATGGACGGAGCTATCACGGCGAGATGTTTACCACCCCCCGGGCGATGAGGGCCATGAAGCCCGCGGCAAAACTTTTGAAGCATGTCCGGCAAGGCGAGCCAGACATCACGCCAGGCATCACGATCTCGCTCTTATTTCGCGTACTTCGCACTCCGTACACCCCGTAAACGCCGCCTGCCTCCGAGTGTCGAATCGCCTCGAAGAATTCGTTTTTGAGCCTCGTTGCCTGCGGATCTTTAGAAGAGAACGGACACGGATAGAGGTCCAGCCTTCCAAGATTACTGTACGATCCAGGTATGATTCGTCGCCCGCCTCACGCGCGTGCGGCGCGCCAAAAGGAGTCGGCATGCAAAAATCCTGGAAATTCACTTCAACGGCACGTCGTGGTCAGTCGAGTTTCGATGGGTGCACATGACCCGGCCGATCACCCTCGCTTCGCGTCGACCGCCGAATCGTCGTCGCTGCACGGAGTACATGCGTCTCGTCACTTTTGTATGGATACATATACCCATCGCTATTTTCAACGCTGCTTGGCCAATCTTGCCCGCCTTGTCCAATGTCAGCCGTCTTACGGATGCTACTATCCCGTATCCACTGGATTCCCAAACCGGCCACCGACAGGCAGGGACAGAGGACCTATCCAAGGACCAAGGCTATCTCTTCTGGAGGCTGTCTTCTGTTTTTTCTGCTCACTGAGTCGTCAATAATTTGAATCGCCGACCACTACTCGCACTACTCTTCGTCCAGTACCACGCTACGGGATATAGCTTGTCTCTCCTCGCACACCCCTTGGCCTTCACTTCTCTTCGACTCGGCGGCCGATGCTACGCGGCAGGCAACACGCCGCACACGCTGGTAGGATACAGGACGCAGGTAGGAAAAAAGCAAAAATACACCGCGTGCCACGCTGTACGCTCCGAGACAAGAGGGTTGGTTACACGAGAACGAAGCAAAGGTCCCCACCCTCTGTGAGTGTCTCTCTCCTGTGGTGTTCAGGCATCTCTCAGACTCTCACTCTTTGGCTATGAAGCTCTCCGAGCTCTCTCCATCTGGGGGTGTAATCCACCAACCAGGAGCTTACACAACTCGCACACCCCTCCCTTGTTGAGCTTTTCTGCCAACAAGCTCCAGCCTCCGCCGCCGTCTCATACAACTTCTTTCCAAGACATTCCTTTTCACTTATTTGCTTTTTTCTTCTCTTTGCAAAAGCTCTTCATTTTCCCCAGTCTTGGGACAGGTCTTGGTCGCATTCGGGACCGTGTCGGTGGCCACAGCACGTTATGGACAAAATTTCCCCGGAATAAATCTTACCAACCCAGTCAGACCGTTAGACCACGAGGTTGGTGATCACTGGTGCGTTCACATGGCGTGGGGCGGGGAGGGGACCAATAATCCTTTGGAGATCAAAATACCAGGGTCTTTCGTCAAAACATGCCCGCGGCCATAAGAAGTCGCAACTGCAGTATCTCACATGAGCGACTCAATCTATCCGTACATCTTACCACATCTCTAACCATCTACATATTTTCAGGGCGGTCAAACCGCCGCGGATTCAGATGGAGGGGCGTGGTGACGAGTCAATACCTTCAAACCCAAACTAGATCGAAACCCTCTTTTTTTCCTTTCTTACCGCGTACTTTCAGGCTTTCTCATTTCAATTTCACCATCACCGAGAGGGGGATTCCATAATGGCGCTTTAATGCCGTCCTAGCGCAGTTCACTAATCGGCAATCGAGGCGAGCTATCAGATTTCCAAAGAATACTGCGCAGTAGTACCAGCAAACGCATCCCTGTCAGTGTCGCGCTGCTGGCTAGGCACCTCCATTACACTCGTCTCACACACACTTCAACAAGTCTGAAGCCTCTTGGAATGCTATCCAGGGTTTTCCGGGAGTCAAATCGAAAGCGAGTCTAGCACCTCCTTTTACACTACTTTAGTAACGTAACTTTGGGTAACTCTGGATTCTGTTTCTTTGCTTTTTCTTCTTCTTCTCACCCCGGCCGCCGTACAGGTCGCATACTGGCGCTGGATTACCTATATCTGGCATGTTCTGCCCTTTCCCGCCCCCATTTCCAGATTTCTATGCGTTTGCTTTGTAGACTCTACATAATACTTGGCCGACACCCCCCTTCCAGGTCCCCCCCTCCTTTCGTCACTTCTCATTCCTGACAGAATCACTCAAATGAGATGGCTGCGCAGCACAGCGCAGCAGCAGCACATGCGCTGCGACCTTCTTTCATGTCCTTGCATCACCTCACCTCTCTCTGCTTGGCTCTGTCTGCCGCTGGCGCCGCCGCCCTGCTCGCTCGCTCTCTCAGTCTGGATCCAGCCCGTCCCGTCCCCCCAAAGTACCTTTGAGGTCGAGTGACCTTTGAGTGACAACGTCAGCCAGAACGACGAAAGAGCTTCCCTGCAGAGCCCAATCATCAGTTTAGTCTCCAACAACTCGAGGCTCTCACCACTTGAACCCGCAAAGCTACCCTTGCCATCAACCTCTCTGTCTTGCTCACACGCCCCCCCTTTCCCAGGTTGTATTCCCTATGCTTGTTCCCGTCACTTTCCCATCACATTTTTGCCGTTTCCCCATATCCCACGATGACCGCTGAAGGCCGGGAATCTCAAAATCGTCCAAAAGAATTGCAACGCAACCCACCCCAAATCCAATCTTAGCACCTCCAACTCCAAGTCTCCAAGTAAATGGTGATTGACCCAGGTGCAAGCCAAAAGATCACATTTCATAACCCCTCCCCCCCCCCTTAGCCCGGCACAAACTCCCAAACAGAGTATGGTCTTCCCGCTGCCTTACCGCCTCATCCCGTGCCCGCAGCCCTTCCTCCCCCGTGCCTTTGGTTCTGGTTCTGGGCCTCTCCCGTCGCCCTCGTCCTAGACTCCTAGCGCGCCGTGTGTGCGTTCAAAGACGACCATCACGGCCATCGCGACCACCACCCCTTTCCCACGCCCCGCGTCCCGCCTGCGTGTCAACCGCCCGCGCCGCCGCTGCCGGCCTCGCCTTGTCCAGCCTTCCTCCCCCGTCAGCCACATACCCTACATCCCGCATCGCCATGCCCGTCCATCCCGTCCGACCGTGCAGAAGAAAGGGCGCACCTTTTCTTCGGGTAAACCAAGTAAAGGCGCAAGACTCCCCTTCCCCGTCACTTACTACCAAGTGCTATTGTAAACAACCGCACTTATCATATCAACCTGGGATATGCTCTACTACCGCTACCGCACCCATGCCCCCGGGAGAAGGGGAGAAGAGGAGGGGGGGGGGGGGCACACGGCTCAAGAGAACTGATCCCATGGCACTGGGTCCCGGTCCGTCAGTCCCGCGGCGTCCGCCCCCCTACGGGTAGCAGGCACCGGGCCTACACTATACCTAGGTACGCAGTAAGCGTACCCTTGATTTCTTATTTCAGGTTTTGACGTTGTGTCGAAATGTTGATCTGGCATTCTGGAGCACCGGGACACGACAATGAAGACTACCTACGCCGCCGCCACGCAGCAGATGACAGGAAGGTGACGCCCAGCAGACCGCCACGACAACGTCCCCATCCCCCATCCCCCCATCCACCGGTTCCCTAGATCTGTTGGGGCGGCTTTGGAGTGTTCTAGGTCGTTGATCATGTAAAACTGCGGGAGAAGGGGGAATGTTACGCCAGCCAGGGCGATCACACCTCTCTCTGCCAGTGTCTCCCCTCAAACCAAGCCTAGGCCCATGCCTAGCACAGTAAATGGCGCTTTGTGAATTGCTTGAATATGCCTTGCCCTATTGCTTGCCTTTTATTTCAAGGTTGCTGAAGCAGTAGATTGTACCTTGGCACGCCGTGTGCGCATCTGCCTGCTCTGCCGCGCCTAGTTCATAATCACGTTTTTTTTTTTTCGTTTTCGCCTAGGCTAGGCAGGGACCGGCAGGCATTTTCTGTCTGGTATATGAATCTTTTTTATCATCGCCTTTGGAACCCAGGTTTCCCTTAAGATGAATACCTAGAAAAAGGGGTTAGATCGGGGAGCTTGTCAAAAATGTCAAAGTGCCAAACCGTCCGTCCGTTTGACAGGGAAAACCGAAAACCGCAGTGTACGAAAGAGAAGAGACCAAAAAAAAAAAGTGATTGGTGACTGATGCAATCCCGATTCCCAACCCGCCAAGTCCCGCTCCCAAAATCGATCACAAATTTTTCCCGAATTGTTCGCACACCGGTTTTACGGATACCTCAGTGTGCTAGGTTACAACTTACACCACGGGGGGGGGGGGGTCCATGGCGCAAAATGCAAGGGGGTTGTTCAGGACTTTGTAATGTTATAGGTGATAGAAGTTATGCCCCCGAATTCAGCTCAGGTACGGGAGGGAGTTTCCTTACTTGGACGGACGGCTTTCACAACTTGCGGTGGACAATGACAGGTAACATGAGTCTTAGTGAGGCAAGCTGGTGCGGTAAGGTAAAATAAGGTGAGGTCGGTAGTAGTAAGGTGAACTTGGTTGAATCTTTCTACTAATGCAGACGTCTCTTGCTGTACGTGCGTGTATACGTGCGTGTGTCTGCGCGTGTGTCTGCGCGTGTGTGTTGCGCGTGTGTGTTGCGCGCCTGCCTTTCGGACGTAAAATCTTCGGCCGCAATGCAAAGCGGCACGATGGACGGGATACACCAAAAAAAGAGAGAAAAAAAAAGCCATTTCATCAGCGACCAGAATACCCGAGACCGGGGAGGCGGGGTCCCTGGCCTGTTGTTGGTCCCAAACTTCCCCTACATGTACGGCTTGCTGTGTTCCCACATCTTTGGCCTGAAACAGGTGAGGCGAAAGCAAAAAAAAAATCTGACGTATCTGTATTTTGAGTTCAAAGTGTGCGGATATGTGATTGATTTAATTATTGTACGAATACATGTATTCTTCAATTAGCTGAGTGTGGTGCGACGGGACGTTACTTGTCACGTCAGTTTTTATACAAGGGTACTACTACTACTCCTTATGCGGAGTACCACGCCCGCGGATTGCGTGGGTGTCGGTGTGGGGTTTACGGTCATTCGGTTCCCCGGGGTTTGGATAGGCATGGACTGTGTCGATATATGAAGATGGTGTAGACCTTGCCATCGCTCAGTTCTCATGATTTTTGAAAGCGTGCGAACGGACGTGACGGACGGACATTGCAAAGAAACCGCCCCCCTCCCCCCCTTTCCCACCCTGGGATGTCGTTCCCTAGGGGTTTGGAGGTACTGGTGTAAAAGATGCTCCGTTTCCTCAAGCTACTTGGAAGCCACGAGTCAAACGCCCGTCAGATTTGATTATTTGATGATACCATGCCAGAGGATCGGGGTAATGAAGCGTGTATGATCTTCCGTCACCATATCAAGAGCAAGGGAAACCAGATCCAGGGCAATAGTTTTCATTGCAGTACTAATATACTAAGGAACAAGAACATAATTCAAAGAGAAAGAAGCACTTCCCACCACGCCTCTCTCTCAATCTCCTCGTTTGGTGTCTCCTCCGCTAAAAGAGGATCTCACCCTAGAAATAGAACAAGCCATCAACTCACAGAAAACTTCCCTTCCCGCTCTCAAGGACCTTCCCAGATGAAACCGCCACTTAGACAAACCCCGCCATAACAACCAGAACCGAAAAGGAGAACCAACATTTGGGTGAATCCAGTTCTCCGAGAATGAGGGGGGACAGAGCACAACAACGACACCGACGATGATAAAATAGAAAAGTCCCCATGGAAATAGGATATATAAGTAAAAGGTTGCAAATGCTATCCAAAAAACGTAGTACCAAAAAAGAAAAAAATACGCAACCGCAAACGCAATGCTTTGTTTGGAGGGAGGTTTGTTGTTTAAACAGCCAACCACAAGGAGAATGAGATGAAAACCAATAGAAAAGGACAAGAACAAATAACAACAAGAGGGCGCGAACCAAAGAACTCGGCTACGAGTCTCGTCTTTTATATGCAAAAAAATCCTTCCTCCACCCGCCTGCCCGTCCGGCCCCAGTCCTCCCCTCCTTTCCTTTACCCCTCCCTTTTGTCCACCGAACCAATTTCAAAAACGACCCTGCGGAGGTCCAGCGCCGTCTGATAACGACAGAGAGTGGTAGTTAAAAATAAATGCTCTTGTCCGAATCCCGCCTTCTCCTTTCCCCGTTGCCCCCTCTCTCTCCTGCCTGGCATATTCCCCCTTACCCCAAGCCTACCGCTCTCGAGTGGGCCCCCCGGATCCACCTCTTTCTTTCCTCCCTTGTCCGTTGGCTTCATCGTCCAGATCGAGCGTATGTATATATGTTGAGTCGCTGGCACGTCGGCCATGAATGAAGAAAGATTTCGGTCCAGTAGAGCACACTCTCGCCAATGCGTGTACAGAGGCAAAGCTAGATGTCGCAAAACCAGGGAGGATCCAGTCAAGATACTGTAAAAGGTGATAAGATTCGAGAGTTTTTTTTTTTTAGGTACTGTGTAATCGTATAGAGGTTCCTTTATAACAAAGATATTTTTCCGGTTTCCGGGGTTTTCCAAGGGGGGGAGGGGGTCCTAACGGGATCTCCAAGTAGGTACGAGAAATGAAGTTGAAAGATGAGTTTCGAATTCGCAAAACGCCGGTTCATGGATGTTTGTTGTTTGGGGTATGAAGAATTTCATGACCAAGAGGGGAGAGTGAAGCGTCTGTCCCGTCTCCTTTTTCCTCTGGCCCGCGCATACACATTGGCATTTCGTTCCGCCCAAGATTTTGATTCCTCCCAATTAATTTGTTGCCTTTTGTAAAAGCTTTCCATAATACCAAGATAATTCCATCCCGATCCCCGGTGTTTCTGTCGTCATTTGAATCGCTAGCGCGCAGGGGAGTCTTCTTCGTGTACTGTTTCTCCGCTTTGGTAGAGGTTGCTGCGTGTGGGGACGTTTCCCGTTCTTTACATCTGCATGGGGTGTCCAGGGTGTCCGGGGTGTCCAGGGTGCCCGTGGTAGACGTGTCCGTGATTCTGCGGGTGACCATGACCCGATCCATTGCTCAGCGAGCGGTGTCCCTGGTTTGGAGAGTTGTTCGCGCTGCGGTGGTTAGGTTCGATGAAGGATGCCATGGACATGGGGCCCGGGTGGTGGTGGTGGTGGTGGGCCGGCGGTGCGGACGAGGGCGGCGGAGGCGGGGGGATCGTCGGCCCAGTATGGCTGTTGGTGCTGCCGAAACTACTAGAGCCAACCCTCGGGTTCTCGGTGAAGAGCTCCTTCTCGATGTGTTGAAGAATATGCATATCAATCGTAAGCGAGCTAGATGACTGGGCATGCATATCGAGCATGCTAATGGTGCGTCGGAATAGCATCTTCAGTTCTTCAGCTGACACCAGATGGTGCAAGTACGGATCCTTAAAGGCTGCTGCCAAGATCAAGAGATTGCCCCATTGCCTGTGTTCGTTAGCATTGTCTCAAAACACCACGGAGAAAGTCACAACTTACGCATGGGCTGTGCCAAAGATGTTGGTGACGAGAAGGCGCTTGCTGTCGACACCGTGGAAGGCCCGAGTACTCTGAATGAGGGCCTTGATACCTCTTTCGGCATATGCCTTGACTTCCGGGTCGAGCTCATCGTGCCGACGGATCCCGTGAGAGCCCTGCCCCACGAACGCGGTCGCGTCATGTTGGGTGAAGACGCCAATGTGTCCCACCGTCTCCTTGTTGAGCATGCCTGAGCCATCAGAGCGTTGCTTCAACCTGTCCGAAACCTCCAAAACGAATCTGACAAAGGGTCGGTAGATGATGACTCGAGCGCCCCAGTACTTGGCACGCAATCGCGCATCAATGAGTTCCTTTGCTGGCTCGTCGTCCTCGTTGAAGTGGAAGTCCTTTGACACCCACCGCATGCTTCTCAGCTGCTCCTCCAAATCCTGCACCTTGCTCATCTTGTCGTTGATCGAAACGTGGATGTCCTGGGGATCGTAGAGCAAGTTGTGAATGGTGTTCAGCGTCTTTCGCAGGTACAACTGTCCAATATAAGAGTCTCGCACTCTGACAGATGTGTCGTTCTCTATCAGCTTCATATTAGGCCACGGCATAATGTGCTCGTAGTCAAGACATCTGGATCGTGGAAGTTCAAGTTCCGCAATGATATCGCTTGAAATTGTCAGTATTGACCAGCAAGTTGTGACATGGGACTTACTTTTCGAGTTGCAGGCAACTCCAGTATGCGAGGAGGACCATGTTGTCGCGCTTCTTCTCAACGGGATTAGCGAGACCCATCTTCGAGAAGCGGTCCATGTCACTGCTTGGGTATTAGCTTCGCATTTTTTAATATCGGTGTCGGATCAACTTACCGACGCATGATCATGTTCAAAGCTCGTGCGGCATTGAAGAACATGGCGTCACTCTCCAAAACTCTGCCTAGTTGACCATGGTACAGACCAGCAAAGATGAAAGTCTGGGCGTGCTTCATCGTCCAGCCAGCCATGTGGTTGCCCATAATGTCAGAGGCATACGCGAAATATTCCAAACCAGGAATTATGTCGTAATTGCGCTTCATCGTGTTGGACTTCAGGCTGCCGGCGCCGCTGCCCTGCAATGAAGGCCGTCTGCTGGAAAGACTATTGGCCTGCTCCTTCGGCGAAGGCAACCCGGAGGAGTGCGAATGCGAGGAATATGACGGAGGCGAAGCCTGCGCACCGGGAGAGGATGGATATCCGTTCCTGTTCATGGGAGAGTTCTGGCTATGTTCCACCATGTCTCGGGGTAAATCCGGAATCTTGGACTGGTGCAGGCAGATCTTGCCCAGGGCGAGAATGACCAACACAAGGGCGTTTTCAATGGTCCTGTGCGGCCTGCCCGGCTTCTTGGGGAGCTGTACTGTCTCTTCCGACTGCTGATCCAGTGCTGGTGAAGACCGCTTCCGCTTATTTGACATTTCCGGGTAACTGCTCGTCGGCGCAACGAACTTGGCGACGCCAGGTGCAGTCGGCTTGGGCTTCTTCTCGGTCTGCGCAATGTTGTCCAAGAAGCGTTTGACAAGTACTCTCAAGTCGCCGGGGAGAATGATTGGGTGCAGGCTGAGGACATGAGCCTCGAAGCTGTTGATGTATGCCTTGACCTTTTCTTCAGAAAAGTCCGGCGCGCCGTCAGGTGTGAGCGTGCCACTGATGTACCCCATGCTCGTTGGCGGGCTCAGTCCTCCGACCTGGCCCCAAGCCTCGCCTGGAGAGGGTGAGTTTCCAGTCTCGGAGAAGTTGTCCTCCATGACATCCATTGTGCCGAAGGCCTCCGAGGCCGCAATGCTTGTAACCCCACGGCTGGAGTCTTGTCCGCTTCCTTCTCCGCGCCCGTACAGTCGCAGAACACCGCGCTTCTCCTCCTGGGCGATGGGGTACTCTTGAGGGTACTTGACATTCTCCCTCTCCAGAATTCCCTGGGTCATCTCCTTGACGCCCGGCCAAAACAGAATAGTGTCGGCTCTGGTTGTGTGGTTTACTGGAATCGAAGGGGGCCCCGGTGCTACAGGTGGTCCGGGAGGGTTGTCGGGAGCGTCGTCATTGTCCATATCTGTATCGTGAATCTGGTGGGCCAAGTCCGTCTCGCCAACAGCCATGGGCTGCGGCTCGTGCATCTCTTCGTCGGGTTGAGGGTACGTTTCTACAGGCGGTGCGGCAACTGGTGATGGTGACTTGACAAGCGACTTGTCTGGAGAATCATCCGAAAGCGGCGGCGCTTCGCCTTCCATCTTGATGTTGTGCATATTCAGCCTCTGTTCCATGTTTTGCATCCATCTCTGCTGAGCGGCAATCTGCGCCTCAAATTTGGCCTCCATTGCGCTCTTCATCTCGGAAATCGCCTCCAAAATGTCTGTTTGGCCCTTGTCGATCCTGTTTTCCAATATCAGCAAGAAACATTATTTGAGGGAGGGGAGGCAAACTCGACTGACGCCTTTGGAATAGGATCACGATATTTACACTCGACACCCTTTTCTCTGCAACTTTTGCAAGGCTTAGTTTCGTCACATTTCGCCTTTAGCTGCCGACAGCTGTCACAAGCCTACAAAACACATGGTCAGCGCAATCTGATATAGCTGATGGGTCTCTCGCGCAATCGCACCTGAGAGGCTCTTGTTGCCTTGCGCTTGGCGGTGGAAGAAAATTGCGCGTATATCGACTCGGGAGGAGGTTGCGGTTGGTACTGCGGTTGCTGTTCATAATGCTGCGGTGGTGGAGGCGGCTGAGCCATGGGAGGAGGAGGAAAGCTGCTTCGGTAGCCCCCCGGCGTGGGGGGCATCTGCTGTGGCCCGTTATCGTAGCTCATGTGTCGTCGAGAATCGTCGGGGTACGGTTGGTGAGAAGGATGCGGCGGCGCAGAGTGCGGCGGAGGAGGGAGGCCGTCCTGTGGCCCGCCTCCTGTCGAGTGAGGCCTTCGTGGGTGAGAGAGGTTCTCGTCGTGCGGCTCCCTCTTCACGCCGCCAGGATCTCGGTTTGGGAACGGTGGGTAAGGCGGGTGCGCAGGTGAGGGCGGGTGTCGATAGTGGTCCTGCATGGGCGTGTAAGAAGGCTCTTGCTCATGGTGTCGTCGGTCGTCGGGATGATGTTGCGGCGCCGGGTGAGGAGGGTGGTGAGGCTCGACGGAGCGAGGAGGGTACGGAGGCGGCTGCTGCTGGTGGTTATATGGCGCAGGCGGCGGCGCGTGTTGTTGATGAGGCGGAAGAGGATGCTGTTGGTGCGGCGTCGACGGGTGCGAGGGCGGCGGGTGGAGTGGTGGTAGATGGTGTTGCGGTCCGCCGGTTGGTGACCACGAGTTGGTGCTCGAGAGACGGGGGCGTTTGTTGTCAGGCTGCCCCGGAGGATCCATGCTTGATATATATGTACATACGTACAAATGCTTATGAAAAAACAAGAGACGAAGCGAAAATAGGGTCAGGCCAGATCTGAGGAGAAGGTGGCGGCCATGGAAAAGCTATGGGCAACGAGGAGGAAAAGCCAGACGTCCAGTTCCGTTCCGGTCCAGTCCAGTAGTCTCTCAAAGCTGGACCAGCGCAACGCGACGCAGAGACGGGAGCAGCAGTGGACGGGGATGAGGAGAGGAGGGAGCAAGAAGGACAAGCGAGCAACCAAGCGACCAAGCAATCAATCAAGCAGGTAGCCTGTGTGAGTTGAGGGAAGCCGGGACGGGGAACGGAGATCAGGTTGGGTTCTGGGTCTGGGGCAGCAACAATTGGAGGCTCTCAGTGTTTGGATGAAAGCATGGGGCCGTGGTGGTTCCTCTTCCTGATGGCGGCGTGTCTGTACGTATGTACGGTACAGAGTGGTGGTCCACGGTATACCGGTACGGAGAAGTGCAACGTAAGTGTACGAAGTACGCACAAGAAGGGTAGGTCGGTGTGAAAGTCGGAGAGGTACGGGATAGTACCAAGTAGAGGAGGGTGAGGGTGAGGGTGAGGAGCAGTAAGGTAGGAGGAGGAGGTACTTGGCAACCCAATGTCGGGGATCTAAGTCGTTGGGAGTCGAGGTATCCGTATCCGTAGACCTGGGGATGTATCTGTAAAACCTATCTTGGGTGTCAAGGACCAAGGACCAAGGAAGGTATCCGTAGTAGTAGGGTAGGGACTGGGAGTCTGCTGGGAGTGGAAAGGCGGAAGAGGAGGCGCGGCGGTGATGGCGCGCGACGAGGGACGGAAAGCTCGATTCGAGTCGGCTCGAGAAGTCTTCTTCCTCGACTTTGGGAACCCGATGTGGTGAGCGGTTTGAAGTGTTCCCGGCTGTGTGGTTCTTGAAACTTGGGAAATGGGATTTTCCCACTCTGCGAATGCGCCCGGATGCCCAAAGAGTCGGCTTGGAACTCGAAGGGGGCGGGGATCAGCGCGTTGGGCAGAGATGGAGCTTCCGCTATTTTTGCTCTCTCCTCTTTCTTCGGGTTGCGCAGCCTTGGAGGTTTGACGGGGGTAATGGTGTGAGCGAGGTGGGGAGGGGGATCTCTCTCTTTCTCTCCGAGTGTTGACTTGCGCGTAGAGGAGGGAAGAAAAAGAAGGTCGAGAAAAACGTCAAATTCTCAAGCAGCGGCGAGACTGATGGATGATGATGGTCCCGGTCGCCAAATACCTTGCTCCCGCGCAGAGAGTAGACGAGCGCCACGGCTACAAGGTACACGCACGAAGTGGAGGTGTCGGCACGAGGTACTCGGTACGCTTGCTCGACGGAGTATCCTTACTCTAAAGTACGATGGCGGGTTGGGTGTGTAGAACTCGGATGTAGGGTGCGAGAGAAAAAGTTGGAGGCAAAGGCAGAAAACGGGCACCACCCGTTCCAAGGCGGTCTGCTTTCTGATGGCCTAGTCTGACTCTTGTTGACTATCCGTACCTATCCTCCTCTTCGGCCCTCTACACAGTATGCTTCTTGGAGCTCTGGAGCTTGGCCGAGGGGTACGCGATGTGGTATCTGCAAGTATCTCAAGCTCCTGGATGTGTGTGGGATGTGGTAGAGACAGGGGTGAGAGTGACTGGTAGAGACAAGGCAGGGAATTACTTTCGCGACAAGTCCATCAGTCTTGGACTCTTCCTCCAAAGAAAAGAGAGAGAGTCACGCAGAGGGGACCACCTGGGAAATCCAATCGACCCTGCCAAGTCAAAAAGTCTCAGAAAGCTAGCAGGGCCAGGGGGGTCTATGAAAAAGGTAGCAAGGGTGGATTAGGATGGATGAGAAGGGGGAAGAATAAAAGAAAAATAAAAAAAACGCAGCAGCAGCGCGGCGACATCACACTATCTGGACAAGTCTGGGACTGGGGGAGTCGAGCTAGGACGAGGGATCTTCGTGAGCGAACGAGGGGGGTGTGGGTGTGGGCGTCCTATAGCACTTTCCCCTCTACCGTCTAGGTACCGATTACTCCGCAGCACGTCGTCGTCTTCGTCCTCGTCGTCGTCTTCTTGGAGCTTTGCTTTGCGCTGTGTGGGAAAAATGAACGACCAGGGTTAGGGGCGTGTCGTTAACATCCTCCATCGACAGCCTCCGCCGTTTCTCCCACGCGCGCCGCCCTGGAAATGGACGTGAGAGGGTGGAAGTGCGTGCGTGCGTGCATTCCTGACGGGGGGTTGGAGCGCGTGTCTTGCGTGTGAAGCTGTTGCTGGCCCGACTTGATCTGCTTCCTCCCACAGCCTACATACAGGTAAATCCTCATGTACATGCGCATGTACAGACAGAAGTATGGTACTCCTCGTGTACTGTGTCGCGAGGAGTACCGTTTGGGAAGAGGCACGTATGCCCCAGTAGGTATGCTTGTCTTAGGAAGTCTTCCAACAGCCTGGGAATCTGTTCTTGTGTTGCCGATGGCTTGCTTGGTTGTTTGGTCGCTTGCTGAGAAACTGCACTGCGTACCTGGGCGGCGGATATGCGGTGCTAAGCATAGCTAGAAACTCTCTCCTCCCACATCAACCACGCGCACACACAAACAGAATGCCTACGCTTGCGCAGCAGTCGAGACTAGTAGTACGGATACTGCGGTAGCAAGAAGTTGGCCACTGTCAGGGATGGGTAGTGCCCGGCTAGCAGACCGACTCAGGGCATTCCCAATGCCATTCCCATCCCCATTCCCGACACCGCTTCCCAAGCGTGTTTGGATCCGATGCAGCAGCAGTTCTCGTCGGCTTTCCAAGGCACAATGCCAGTTCCGGACGGGACGCGCCGCACGGAGATGTTGTCGGGAGAAAAGGGGGGGAGGGGGCCCGGCGCGCGAAAACTCATGGATGACCGAACCTCAGAGAAGGGACCATTTTCATGCTGTCTCTCTCTTTCTCTCTTTTCTTTCTTGCCATTCTCTCCGAATCTCTCGGTGTGTGCCGTCCGATACTTGCTCATAGTCATGGACCGGCGCATTCTGGATCATACTCCATGCCAGACGACTGGGGAAAATTGGTCACGGGATTCGAGAAGGAAATTTGCTTTCCAGTCGGCCGTGCAAAGGAATGTCCAAGTTCCGCTTTTTCTGGGGCTCTGGTTCCCCTCTTGTCTTGTCTTGATCATTACGTCGCTGGTGGTCCCCGCGTGGCCAGCTGGCCGGTGTAATGGACGGTGAGCTGACGTGTGGTTGCGGTGTAATAGGAAGTTGGCAGGTCCTTGCAAAAGAAGGGTCTGCTGTATTATTAGGTTTTCTTTCGGTTTGGAAACCCGCGGGCGTGCGATGTGATGCTATGCGAAAGGACAGGATGGGACGGGCAGGCAAACAAAACGAGTGCGGAGCAGCGACATGCAATCCATGCTCCAACTCGCCCAAGCAGTCAAGTAGTATCCGTTCGCAGTGCGCCGCCTCGATTCGTCACTTGACCGCTGCGTTGTGCTGTACTTTGCTGTGCTGCTGCTGCTGCTGGCAAGATACTATCTTTGGTATTTTCGCGGGTGCCGACCGCTGGACTGGGCGACGGTTGGATTGGACGAGGCTGTTCGTGGCGGGCGTGGCGGGCGTGGCGGGCAATTCTTCCAACCTCGCCATCTTCAAGCGATTCGACGTGAGTCGTGAAGAGAAACAAGCGTCGACGTTATTTTAGCGGCTTCAATGTCGTACACAGGGCCCTTCCTTGGTGGCGGGCGTGAGGCGAAGATTACCAGGGGAGTGCAAAAAGCCTCGTCTTTACTCTCCCTTCCCTCCTCACTGTCTCTCAACCTCTCTCATTTTCTCTCTTCATTTCTCGCTCGCTCGCGGCTCAGGTCTGGTGTTGACTAATAATCTGACGAATAACGTTCCCCATCGGCGATATAAAACCCAAATGCATGGACGAAAAGGCCCGTTCGTTGCTGACTACGTCAAAGTCAAGGCGGAAAAGGCCGGAACAGAGGGGCTGAAAACCGGAGCAGGTCTCCGTCACTGTGACTGACGAATGTCAAGAGAGGAAACATGGTGTGGTGGGCGCGCAATGTTGCCGCAGGACGGACGAAAGTATGCGACTCGCCAAAGTCAAACCAGAGCCAAGCCGGCTAGTTGTTGGCAAGCATCTTTTAATGGTGTGGGATACGGATACTGTATGTCGAACTGCTGCCCAGTAGTAACGATTCATTCACAGAGACGGTGAACCGTCTTAGAGCAGAAAACTTGCTCCGACGCAGTGGTCCAAGGGACCGGTAACTGGGAAGCGCGGAGGGTGCCTGGAAAGACTCGGAGCGCCGAGGGACCTGCCTTGCTCGCGCTCGACTGGGGTGACTGAGCCTTGATGTCGGTCTGAGCAGCTTTTTTGAGATGTGGGATGAGATGGGATGGGAGGGGAAGGTGAGGGGTCCTCGGCAGGCGGGCGAGGGACATGGGGGTGTGTGGAAAGCAAAAGATGACAGCAGCCTTTCCAGAGTTGCTTGTTGTTTGTTGGTGCGAGTGGTGGTCTGTGATGCCTTTTTTTTATCCTTGCTCGAGGATGGGGGAGAGAGGTTAGGTTAACCACTACCGAAGTCACTGACGAGCGAAAAAGTCAGCAGAGCTGAGGGTGGTGGGCAACGTCCATTTGCTCGCTGACGCCCGCGTGAGAGGAAGCAAGGGAGCAAGGATAAATGCTGCCCGTCAGTCGTGGTTAGCTGCCGAAATGGAGGTGAGGGGCCCGAGACAGACTCCCAGAAGCAGTCTTGCCTGCGGATTGCCCGCCCTATCCTGATGTGAGCGGTGACGGAGAAGCCAAACTTTGAAGAAAGTGTGTGTGTGTGTGTGTGTGTGTGTGTGTGTGTGTGTGTGTGATAAGTGCCAGCCGAAGGTTAGCGAGAGTAGAGTTGGCCAACAGAGTTGACGTTCAAAAGCGTGCTGTACGGATACGGGTATCGCAGCCTATGATCGTCGACATGCTCGTGTATCTATACGTGTTTCCGTCCATTGACATGCACCAAGAATGTCTTCCACAACCCTCATGGGTGACCTCGTTCTGCCACTAGGGGCGCGATGTTTGCTCTTGGTCTGCTGACCAGCAGGCTGTTTGAGTCTGATGCTGAATCTTGGTCTAAGTCTTGCACATCCTAAGCCTTGTCGCAACGCTTCAAGCCTCTCCTGGACAACGGCGGCGTTCGCGACGGGGTTGATGGAGCTGTTGGAGTTCTTCCCTTGCGGGGCGCAGAAGAAAGGCCGCTCCTGTCGGCCGGGACGGTCAAGACCCCAAGTCGCCTGGGCGGCGGCGGTGGCCTCGACAAGCGACAACTAGTTGTACTCGTGGTGCGGTGACGGCGCAGGGAGAGAACCAGGTAGCTTTCAAGTACTATCAACCCCTCACTTTCTTTTGGAGGGGGGGATCGCAGGCCGACAGTCCGCGGCGAAGGTCCGCGTACTTGATACCGCTTTCCCTGGCGGTTGAGGCGCAACATGTGGCACACCTCGAATAAGCCGGCTCGTACTTGATACATCGGTCTGCGACTCATGGCTGGCTTCTGGTATTACAGTACGCAGTACGTATACCTAAAAGTAGGCCACTGTTGGGCAGCTCATGTTCCACATCAATGCTCATCGGTTCTGCAACGTGATCATCGTCTCTCCGAACTATTCGACTCCCGAGGAACCATTCGAGGGCACCGACTTTCAACTTGAGCAGCCCGTGGGGCCTCAAGTCTTCGAATACGCGCCGTGAGCCGTCTGCGATTCGGCAAAGACGAACCCATCGCTGTGGAGCTGATTAGTGGGGTTTGACCCCAGAACGGTTTGAAATTTTCTTTCTTCTCCCCCACCTCAAGTCGCGGTGGGCCCTCTTCCCACCTCTACGGTTTTGTAGTTTGTGAGGGCTTCCAATGAGCATCGAATGCTGCCCTGTAACTTCCAGAAAACAGAGCAAAGTGTCTCGGAGTTTGTTGGCTGTCACTTGTGGGTGGTGTAACTCCTTGCAGTAGGATCCGTTGCTTGTCTGGCTGAGAGCTTGTCAAGACTTGTGAAGATGGCGATTGCTCCATCTCGAGTTGACTTGTTCTCTTCTAAGACCCCTTCAACCTCAGCCTGGTTCAAACGGGAGGGCAATGGCGCCAAGGAATCATTTTGCGTGCTCGGCAAGTGATAATCGCCTCAAGTCCGTCCCGGATTCGGATTCGGCAGCACCGGCGAGCTTCAAAAGCACGTGGGACTCATCGGCCGTGTGACGAAAGTCTGTCCATATCGACAGAACCAAACATTGGCTATTTGTCGTGTCGTCTGTAACAAGGTTTCGTAGGGCAACGTGGGCTAGGCACGCTGCCATGTTGCCCTCTTCTCCAGGTACCGTGCATTGTCTCTCCTACTACTCTGGATGGAGTACGGAGTACCTTTGCGCATCATCACACAACGCGAATCCGTCACTGTACGACAACGACCTTCTGTCATTGTCGGTGCTCAAGTGCGTCATGTCCAACACTTCAGGCTTGAGCTTGGACATGCGGTTGCAGGTACAGCCACTTTGTCCCTGGATGCTTGTCCCAGGAACATGTCGGTTGCCGCAAATCCCATCGACGAGCCTCGGATTATCGATAATTGACAGCTCATCGGGGGCTTTTTGAGGCTGCGGCGGCCAACGCGAGATAGCTGCGTGCGACAGATGCGAGTGCCAATATAAGATGCGGCGGATATGGTCCGCAAGTACATGCCTTAGTACCCTCCAGTATCAAGCCAAAGAGCGGCCCCCTCCGACTTACTCCAAGTTTATTGTCGCATCTTGCTTGTTAGTAAGAAGCTCGTCACCCAGCAGGGGGTTGAAAAGGGAGAGAAAAGAGCCACGCCTCCAAATCTCCTTAGCTTCGAAAACGGGTCAAAGGCTGCCGAGCCCAGCCCGAGCGCAAGGTACCGAGGAAAATCCTGTGGAAGATCCCTACCTCGTCCAGCAACTGACATTTGGGGTATGGTCAACGTGACCAGCGCAATGCTGCCGACTCTAGTACAAGCGCGCTTTTGGTCGTGACAACTCTGCGTGCGAGGCTGGACAAGTGAGGCGTGCGGTTGTCAGTGGTATCACGGGACATGATGGCATGCAAGCGGTGTGCCGCTCTGGCAAAACACTGCTGAAGCAGTCGTCATAGCCATATCAATTGTTGCCAGTCCCGACCTCTATCCATGAATCTCCGCCAATGCCTAGCCACTTGTCGTACGGATAGTGCAAGGCAATTTGCAACGCCGTTACGCCAATGAACCGTATTCAAGCTTGTTCCCTGGGCAGGCTGTCGGCATCTCCATTTCGTTGTCGGGAGTCATGGAAGCACCCGTCGTACTTGAACCGTCTCAATAAATGCCCGACCATGGTCGACCATGGTCTCTGAAAGATAAAATGCAACCCCATGGCCTGTGGATACATCCGAAAGGGGCACAACCGAGTACCTAGCCAGTGAAGTATGCCCTCGATATGTTCATGGCAAAGAGTTGTAACAGGCGGTACTCGTTCTCTGCGAGCTGTGCTGCAGGGTCCTCACAAGGCTTTCCCTGGAAGTCTTCAGCAACACCCAAAAATAAGCAGCACATATCTTTTCTCCTCTGCCGCTGCCAATATCAGATATACCAGAACCGCAGCGGTTGCGACCTCTCATCGAGGACAATAAAATTGAAAGTGCCGAGCGCCTCCCTTGCGGACAAGGGCAAAGGCGGTTGAGCTGGTAAAATGATGTCGGAGTTCGCTCCGTTGGAAGTGCCTGGTCACTTGTGTTCTTCAAAGTCCCCGGGCTCAACGCTGGGCAGAATACCTCACGGCCGGGCCCCTCGAGATGAGATCACTTCGCCAACGATTAAGGTTTCCAGTATCCAGGCTTCTCACATAAAGTCCAAGAAACACCGTTTGCTGACATTAATGACTGGACGAAATTGGTATCTCAATCGGACCGTGCAAGTGACACAAGATATGAGCCGATACGACCCACCCAACGAGGCGCCAGCGTTGTTTGATGACATCCAGCTTCGTCTCGTATCCGAGAGACTCCATCAAGAGGACAAAGTCGCCTAGCAGTATTGCTTTCAAATCAGTCACCGCCTTTTGTAGCCTGCGGTGGTGAGTAGAGTTCTTGATCTGCAGGCTCTGACGACCATCAGTGGGCCGGTGTGGTTGACGACGATGGCCATACGTCCAAATTTGCTGGTTCATATTAGGTTCCAAGTCTAATCAGCAAAACGTTGTTAGTCCACAACCCCCCGCCATGTCAGCAAGCTTGAGGTCATAAATCCTCATTTCGTCAGAGAATTACGCACAATTCCGCGCTGATTGCAACTGCCGCAAGCATAGGCGGCTGCCCGCCCCTGGAGTTTCGTTCAGAAAACGGTGGGTGAACTGTTGCGAGGTGTGCTGGCTACATCTGTAACCGTATCACAACCTTCCTCTTGGGCTGCCATGATCGCCAAGTAAGGTTCCGGGGCGCAGGTGTTATCCTGTTGAATCCTTACCCTCGATGAGAATATCACTTGCTTTGTTTGGCTTCAGCTCCTCGGTCCCAAAGTGACTGACTGATCTTCGGGCTCAACCTGTTGCCTACCAAGTAGCCGCTATTGGCAGACGCTGCACAATGACAGCCATCGAAGCAGCTATTCCGCTCTGCACCAAGTAACGGACATGGCAGTATCGGGAATGGGGTGACTTTAACTCGAAGGTTGCATTGCTAGGCTGTTCCCTGTAGCATAAGCCTGCCGACTTGCTCTCAACGTCCGTGGGCTTAGCTGCAGGAAGCCGCGCAGAAGGGCGGCGCGGCGGCATTATGAGTTGCGTATCAACCACGCCGGACAGGTAGGGTCCTGGGCAAAGCGTCCGAGCACAAGCCCACCGTGAGGTTTCGAGCAGGAAGTCGATGTCTCCCATCTATTATTGTGCAAGAAAGGATACAGTGTCGTCAGAGGCAGCAAGACAGGCGCACACAACCACCAGAAGTATGTGACAGACATATCCGCGAAGGTGTCCTTGTAGGGATAGCGGGTCGGCGTGTTACGCCGGGGAAGACGGAAGCTAGACTTCTGTTCATCTCGTCTCAAAACTGCCCGACCAAATGCGAAGCAGCCGTTGGGCGGTTAAGGAACTCAAAGGCGTGTCCACGAAGGAAGTGGCTGTCTTCCATGGAATGCGGAATGCGGGGAATAAATCTAGTTGGAGGATCGACAGGGTTCGCCTTCAATAGTCGCATTGACGACCGAAGTTTGTCCTCCACGACGCCTGCCGCTGTTCCTGACTGACCCGAAACTAGCCTGCCGTGACTGCTTCGAAGTCCGCACAGCCATTATCCTTATCACCATGGAGAAGTTGATATTCGTAAAAGCTGATGACTTGAGCAGGAGCCGCCACACATAGGCGACGTGCATGCCCGGCCGGCATCACCTTCAGCAGCAAGCCATGCAACTTGGATCAGTATCGGTGATTGCGAGTGAGCTCCTTCTCCGATTCTGACTGGCGCGGTCGCTTTCCCAAAGGGCCCAAAAGAGCAACCCGAGGAGGTGTTGGAGGTTCGGAGATTGGTGCACCGCCGACTGGAGACGAAGGTTTACCAGGGTTCGCAAGGGTATCTGAGAGAACCAGCCGGCCATGTCGCAAGATTCAACGCATTGTAGATAAGACGCAAGCGGCAAGTCTTTTGAGTCCTTGACTCCTCATTCCCTTGACTCTTCGGGCGGCGGCAGGCGTCGGCTTGGTGCGTCAGAACGAACTTGTTCCACTGTTCCACAGAATACTACCGTTGTGCTGACGGTCGGTCTATCGAAAATGACATCTAAACATTGGCGATGAGAAGAACAACCGTGCCGATTACGGCTTAGGTCGCAATGGGCGGGGTGGGATGGCCGTCAGAGGTACAAAGCACACCTGGCCTAGATATGTTGCACTGTTATCATAGGAGCGCCAGACATATGGACTGTTTGGTTTCTGGTAATCCCATTTTGAGGCCAGCATGTATTGCCGCAGAAGGTTTTCTTTCAGCCCGAAAACTACCCGAGAGATTGCCTGAGCCGCAGAGCGCTTGCTCGTAAGGGATATAATCGACCATGTTCCCTGCAATACCCGATAGCTTATTCGTAGTTACTCTGAAGCGACGGTATGCGTATACACAGCTGCGGCTGAGAGGCGAGGATTTACATCCTTTACATGTACGGATAGGTGAGGGTTGAAAGCCAATCCGTAGGATTAGAGTAACACCGCAGACCCGCTGGGTGCCCCTCGCCTTCGTCATTTCTCAGGATCTTTCGGTCTGCAGCGCACAGGACCTGTTCTCCGAACCTTGTGTCAAGATACCTTCAAACTTCGAGAGCAACCCCTCAAGGTCTTGGACTGTTGTGTTCTTACGGGCTGATGCACGAGGCTGTCCACAAGCAATGACACCTTCGGATCTGAAAATCGGAATGCGATCGCCTGACTCTTGAAGAATTCGGAACACCTCGGTTGGGGGTGGAAGATATTCGACCGTGGCCCGAGCTTGGTCCATTTTCCGATCACGCACTTTAATCAGGCCATTATTCGTACTGTCACACCGAGACCAAGGATTAACACTGTTCGTCTTGACCGGTCGAACTAGCAGGCGCCTCCGGTAGTTTCCTTGCGAGGCAGGTGTGTGCAAGTTGGCCAGTCAAAAGAGTTTAGACATGGTCGTTGGAAAAGGCTTTGTGACTTGAGTTGTAGCAATTCTTTTCGGCCGGCATTGCGTCGATCATCCCGAGCTGCGTTGGGGGCCCTCGCATGGCATTCAAATTTTCGGAGACAGCGCCACAGGCGGGAAGGCAAGCACCACAACGGGAGCGGAGCGTGCTGTGTTTTAGAATAGCAGCCGCATTGCTTGCTGAACCAGTCTTCTTTGCTCCAAACAAGCGCCTGTAATAAACGTGCCTCCTACCGCAGGCGGCTGACACGTATGTCGGTCAAGAAAGTCGCAGCAGCTGGAAGCCACGTGGCTGAGGTGCTTTGTTGCTAGAACTTCGCCGTCTAGGTCACCTAAGACGTTCTAGGCAGTTGTCGGGAACAACCATGACTTGTGTGAGTACACACTGCCGTGTATTCGGTACGTTCAGCTTCCATAGCGTCCGGGCCGAATTAGTTGCCCGTCGAACAATGCTTCTGGCGTTTCGTTGCTGGAGACGATTTCCAATTTAGACCCGGGGCCAAGAGCTCGAGAAGGTTGAACCGCCGTTCCCTCCCCCGAGACTAAGATCAAGCGGTCGCTTAGCCAGAAGCTGAAACTAAGCCACCGTCATAATGAAGGGGATTACTCCATCCAGCCACGCCGAGATCCTGGACATGAGGTTGGCACGTCGGATCCATCGATGGGCTATCGGTGAGCAAGGACATATTGCAGTACGGTGGTCGCTGGTCCAGACAGCTATTAGTTTTTGGCGTGCTCCGCTTCTTCCTTTGCTTCCTTTTTCTTCAGCTCGTCGGTAGATGCCGTTCTGACAGACGTCGTCCCCATTCTCCGTGCGTATATCAGGTGGCCACGAAGTCTAACGGCCGGGGAAATCAGTCAATGACAAGTTGGAAATGAGATCCCGGCACTAGACCGGGATCGATACTCTTCTGGCTGTAACAAAGCACATCCATTTTTGCGAACGATCCGCCGTGACATTCTTCAACGAAATCTTGGCCCCTTTTGCAGTGTTTCGAGCCTTCGAAGTACAGTGGCGCCAATGCTGCCAGCGGCGGATGGCACTGAGCGGTGCGGTACACTTGATAGTGGATAATACGACCATATCTGATCGCGTTGCCTCCGGATCATGATCATCATAACCGAAGATCTCTCGAGCTTGCGCGATCCGTCTTGAAATTCCTTCGTGGTCTTTGGCAATCCTTAACTAAGGAATACTTTTGCCTAATACAGCCATTGCACGCGGTGACCGTATGCAGGTCGAAGAAGTTGTTGGCACAAGCGATGTGCTGCCAACTGGGACACCGGTGTACCGTTGCATCAACAGTCACATGACGAGAGCGACACCGAAACTGTGATACGCCCCCTTGCGGATCGCGTGGCCCTCAGGGATGGATCAAACTTCAAGTTGAGCCTGATGCCTGAATGTTGCAAATCTAGGTGGGAAATGTCATCAAGCAGCCTAGGGGTTCTGCGGTGCGAGGACTGTCAAGCGGTCAAAGCGGGTTGCACATGGCTGAACAGACTTTCGTCGCAAGGTCGACGAATGTTGATCTCGATGCCCAACCACAACCATGAACGGCGTTTCCGACTTCCATCTCTATTGCGGACGGCACAATGCCTTGTTCTGATAGTGTACCCTAAAAATCTCCGCCGGTCTAGTGTCGCCGCCAGAGGCAAATTTTTCGTGTTCCAGTTTACACACAGCGGGCGCCGAAAAGGGGTCCTGTTACGTTGCAGCGCAGGCCATGTTCAGTGCTAACATCTGAGGTGGGTGGACCGCAAGAGCACGATTCTACTACGTATATCGTTCAGATTGCCAGAGGCTCAGAGCTCACGGAACTGACTTTTCTTGTCTTGCAAGGGAGTCAAGCCGATCTCCGATTTCCGATTTCAACCAAAGCCCTGGTCGAGATATGCCAAGCTGGATGGAGGTAGCCTTTCATTTGTGTGTCGGGGGTCCTGGGGGGTTTGCCCTCATCAGCTCTCAAGATTGCTTCTGATGCGTGTCCTAGGGCATTGTAGGTAGGTTGCTCAAGATTGGCGAATACGACAATGTGTGACACTGAAATGGGTGCGGTCTTGCACGAGTATGTCCAGCAATAGAATCGAACTTGGTGACCCATCGGACATGCGTGATGAGACGATCGCGACATTCCGATATCAGTCGCGAAAATAGAGTCTGAACCCTTCACTGAAGCTCTCCCGGAGCGGGTGAGGTGATCGGGAGACCTGCCGGATGAGAGCCCCACACCGGCAACCGGACACCCAGATCCGTACCCACCTCCATTCCGGTCCGGTAATTCGGATGCGACACCAAGTGAGAGTGAGGCACCAACTGTACGCAGAATGTGAGAAAGCGGTCAAACAGTAATGCTTAGTAAGCTACGTTTTTGAGACTCATGCGGTGTTCTGTTCATGCCGCAAAATATGCCTCCATGATGAGTGAGCTTGCTTTGGACGGCACTTTGCGGCACTCGCTATCCTCATACTTCGATACATCGTCATCTTCCAGTGAGCCAACGGCTGGCGATGCATTGAGAGCTATCCTGGAAGCCAACAGTATGTAGGTGTACCCCAGTAGAGTCGGGGAGTCGGCCATATCACCGAAATGGAGTCTCTGGCTTGATATTGAGAACGTACGATTTACGATCCGTTGTGTTATAAAATTTTCGGTTGAGTGCCAACGGCTCCCAGGGGTAAGATCCTTAGGCGGATGAATATGCCCTACCTGCAAAGTTAAGAGGTTATCATCAGCGGCAGGGTTGTGCGACATCTAGATTTCTTTTCTCCCAGGCCTGACGTATAGCGGATTTCAATCTTCATGACAATTGGTTACGGGCATGAGCTCTGCGGTCTGCGGTCTGCGGTCTGTGGTGAAAGGTCGCCAACGGTGGAGGAGGAAATCGGTTTCGACGTCATAATTTCCATCGCCTGCTCTGACTTGGTATACTTCCAAGGTCTGGAATTGGACTTTCATCCCGACCTCGCATTCATCTCTTTCCATGTCGACATAAGTCAACCTATGTGTGGATGGCTCTGGGCTGCTCCCCTTGTACCTGCTGCGCTTCAGAGCATGGAGAAAAAAAATCCGTCTGCTCCCAGAAATAGACTACATGGCACCTGACGTCGCAAGCTGATTCGATTCGTCGAACTTCACTCGAGCATAGATGATGTCGCACAAAAGCGGTCGACAGCAGACGGCTGGCGCACAAACTGGTGGGTATGGCAGGCGCAGAGAGTCTATCGCAAACAACTATTAGTTTCCGCCCCGAGTCTTGGTGGGTATCTTGCTAAGCGAAACATGTGTTCCAACAAACTTCATCGGACTTGGCCACGATGTGATTCCTCCATACAAAGTCGCGGAAAAGAGAAACGGGGAGCCTCGAGAAGTATATAGATACAGCGGAATGCTCACCCGTGGTGGGCAAGATAAGCTTGCTATGTCTCTTGGACAAACAAAAGGAGAAAACATGTAGCGTTGTCGGGCGTAGAGCGTCTGCGAAGTCAGGATTAGTATGTCAATAAGCCGATTGTTCCAAGCGCTTCATGTACGGAATCGAGGTTGCTTTGAGCTTGAATGGCGATTCTTGGCAGTGACCGGGTGTCTGGCGGCCGTTTGTTTGATGTGTCCTTCAGTATGGAAAGGCCTTCTGAACCCGGCCATCGTTGGGATATGCCGTCGCTGACCACGCCTAAATGATCATGCTGTGGATCTTGTGACCGATATGTTTGCTACTCTTTCTTTCGAGAGCAAACAATGGACAAGGCTGTGTAAGTCGACAGCTGTCCCCGTGCACGCAAGTAATACTAAATGCCGAGTTGCCGTGTCTCGATTGCTCACCCGATCGCTAAATGAGGATCCATACTTTTCCGGGTTGCTGGCAACGGTCGCCAAGTGCAAAAGTGCCAGTAAGTCGAGCGGTGACAAGGGTTTGGCGGGAATGTTGGAACCAGCATCTCGGAAAGTGAAAGATCCAGAGAGGCTCTAGGCATTATTGGGATCGCTCAGTTTTTGTCGTTTGGTGGCCCTTTTCCAGGAACCAACGTCAGCAAAACCGACAGGGGCTGTCTCCCGGCTCACGTGTCCAAGCACAGGATGAGTTGGCGTGCTGATCGCGACGTGTGGTTCTTGATACGTCGGGTTGCTGTCCTCGGGTAGTTGGAGGCCTTCGGTGAAGACCATGTCTCCTTTGCTTCCTAAGACGTCTCTGCCAGCCTCTTCGAGCAGAATGCCCAAGGCGATTAAGGCCGTCTCATCCATACTTCTCTCGTCAATATTGCGAGCGCCGACCTGGTACGAGAGATTGCGCTTTGGGCCGCCAAGGGCAGAATAAAAGTAGCTCGCATAGGAGTGTACGGATTTGAGAAGATCAGAGTCTGGCAGGGATGTGCGGCCACCGTCTGCGAGGTTCCGATCATGTGCCATGTAGACATCGAACTCGGCAAAGCGCTCGGGTGCTGACTTGCGGCGGAAGAGAACCTCCTCCGGGGCTAACGCGGAAGCGTTGATGGGATGTCTAGTCAGCTTGGGCGGTTTGAGGTTGGCGTGAGGCGTCTTCTCATTCTGAACAGCGGCATTCAGTGCGGTGTCAAATATGATTCTTCCTGACAGTGTGTTGGTACTAATTCAGATAGAGAAGCCTGGACTTGGGTCATGCTTACCTGCAACGGCATCGTAGACGCTGGCATGTCTTTGCGACCGCTTGGCTTCTTCTGATGGACGTTGAACTAGCTCGGGGTCGTGTGCATCAGACTGGTCGTAGACGTCTGAACGTTGATCAGCCAGTTGTTCTTCCATAATGACAAGGTGTCTAGTTGTTGGCCTATAGGTAGGGTAGGTCCTGGGAGATTGTCGTCGTCGTGGAAGCACCGGTTACTGTCTTGGTCGATGTATGCTGATGGCACCTATAGTCGTTGGCTCTCAATACAGTAAATCTGGTTCTCTGCAACTGGTCAAGAAGAGGGCGAATATTGGGTCGTCGTCAAAGCCGTCAATGGCACATATCTCGATGAGATTGTGAAGACGTTGGGAAGGGCGCTGTTTGAAAGACGCGAGGCAGATTTGAGTCTTTGCCCTTCAAAATTCAATTTCTCAGGTTGGGCAAGAATGTTCTGCCCAACCTTGCCGTTCTTGCCCAGAGTCTGAGAGGATGGAAGGTTCTGAAGGGTGGGGTCACAGTACAGTCTGACCAATGAAAGGTCCTATATCCAGTTCCTTCCTCTCTTCCAGGTACCTTACCTTAAGCAACTGCACCTGGAAAGGCAACCATCCGTAGGGCAGCCACTGGGCAGCCACAGGGGGTAGTCACGCTGGAAAGAGTCCATTGCTGACATCATCACGACTGCCTCTGGCAACCTCATCTTCCCATCGACCAGTCTTACCAGGTACGTTCCCTCGGTACCTCAGCCTTAGCCTCAGTCTCAGCCTCATCAACATCCCATTTTGAACTTCAACCACACACCTTACGTCAAGCTCACCTGAAGTTCTTCAAAACGAAAGCGACCTCTCACTCCGGGTCATCTTGTCACTTCAAGGCCCAGTCCCAGATGAATGCAGTCCCGTTTGTTTGCACGCTCAACCGGTGAGCTGAGCTCGGATGGCTTTGCGCAAGCGACTGCCTCGGGGCTTGTCCGATCCTTTGCTGCCGCTCCACAACACCGGTTTGATGGAGAAGGAGCCGAACCCGAAGAAGAGGGCCGACATGTGAATCTTTGGGCTCACCGCATTGGTGTCAACGCACTAGCTTTGGACAAGTTCGATGGCCGTTTGTACGTATCTTATCTCTCTACACTTCTATTCTCTGCCGCTCTGTGTTATCTAACACCAGATACTTGATGGCAGACTTCTTTCTGGCGGCGCAGACGGATCTGTGAAGCTCTGGGACCTTGATCAAGAGGGCAACCCTCACAAATCTCACATTTTTCAACCCATTGCCAACGTTGCCCGGTCTATTGGAGATGAGACAAACACCCACAAGCACGGCATTACTCATCTTGATTTCTACCCTTTCGACAACGAGGCCTTTCTCTCCAGTTCCTTTGACCGCTCGCTCAAGCTATGGTCCACTCAACGCATGACTGTGTCCGCCAATTTCGACCTCAATGCCAATATCTACACCCATGCCACCAGCCCCATCGCCAACCATCTCTTGGTTGCCTGCGCAACCCAGCACTCATCTGTTCGCTTGATCGACCTCAGGTCAGGAACGTCGATTCGCTCGCTAGTAGCACACGGGGGCGCTGTTTTATCGGCAGCTTGGAGTCCTCGTCAGGAGCACGCTCTTGCAACCGGGCATGTCGACGGGAAAGTCCGCATCTGGGACATACGTCGCGCCTCTGGCTTAATCGGCCAGCTCGATCAGGAGGATAGCCTTGGTATCTTACACCGCTTCGACCACGCCATGGCCTCTGACCTTGATTGGAAACGCATGCCTCATTTCCGCAACTCAGCTCGAGCTCACAATGAGGGTGTCAACGGCTTGACCTGGACCGACGATGGCAAGTACATCGTCTCAGCCGGCTTGGATTGTCGAATCCGTGTATGGGATGCAGCTACTGGCGCGAATACGCTAGCTAGTTTTGGATCTTTGATACAGAATCAACAGCCAAAGACCGTCAACATGTTTGTGACGCCCGCTCGATTGACCCCATCACGCCGGGATCTTCTCTTTTACCCAAACGAGCAAGAGATCCTGGTCATGGACCTACATGAGGGCACCTTGGTATCACGTCTACGAGTTCCTGGACCTCATGCAGCGGCCGTATATCAGAACAATGGCTTAAATGTCAAGAATCGCACAATGAGTATGGCGTGGCGTGGTAGTGGTGGTTCCGGTTTGCAAAAGGGACCTATGATGGGAGGCGGGAGCTGTTTTGGTGCCGTCTACACGGCTCACCTGGACGGTCAAATACGTGCCTGGATGCCCCGGCTGCCTGGACCCGAAGACGATGATGATACCCCGGATCCCCAGGACGCCAATGAGGAGGAAAGAAGCCGCAAGCGCAAGGCACTAGATGACGCCTTTAGGAGTCTCATGGGTAAGCAGATTACGTTTAGTTGACGCCGTCTGACTTTGACGCCTCGTTGGTTCGTCCACCCCATTCAATCCCAATTTTGGACAGGAAAATGGACTCCAGAGTCTCGTATTCGATATCGCCGATGGCACTTACGTCGAGGTGTCTAATGAAGGCTATGTAGCTTGTATTCCTGAACGAGTCCGGGCGCATCGGCATCCACATCCGGCCTCTACTGGGAGGCTCACTGGGTGGCTTACTGGGAGGCTGAAACTCGTCATCACGTAGCCGCGATTCGTAGCTCACAAGCTCTCCCTCGCGTGTCAACTCGGACTTTGACATGCGAGAAAGGGGGGTGCGCTGACGACTTGTCAAAGCCGAAGGCGACCTCCGCAAAGGACTTGTCTCTCTCTCAGCAGTGAGGATGTTACATTCTTTAGCGCTGCTGTTCAGCTTCGTGGTAGACTACTTGGCAATCATGCTTGACGCAAAACTCGTCGCGGCCTTGTGTTGAGGACAACCCGATAGTCGAAAGTAGCGGGCCTAGTTGCACCCTCGAGCTGCCGACATCAGTATCATCGGCACTTCGTGCCTGTCGCGGTTACCATCGTCTTCTTGCTACACAGTCGCCCTGTGGGGATCACTCGGATCATCACCGCCCAGATGTTCATGCATCAATAGCACCGCGCACCCCTCAATCAATCCAATAAACCATATGAACACTTTGTGTAGTGCTGTTACATCGCTCCAGCTACCTCACATTACAAGTATCCGTACAGGGCTGGAACAGGTCTATTTCGCCCTTTCGTCACCCTCTTCTCCTCCGTCATTCGCCCGGCACTAGGGGCTCCCGACCTAACCTACCCCCGGCCAGCCCGGACCACACCGGAAAGCTTCCCCGTCACTCCTTTTTCGACCTCCTGCATTAGCTCCCGCGCCGTCCCAGCATCATGGTTCTTAGAACGCATCTTACTCGCCGTGGAGGGGGAAGGCCTCTCACTCGCACAACCAGATTCGTAGGACCGTGCAATTAAGCTCTTTTCTTCTTGGGGCTGGCTTAAGTGCGCATCGAGACGGGCAAATTAGCAAGACCCTCGGATGCGGCAGGGGTTGGTGAACCACCAGGGATCGGTCGGTGATCAGTGGTCATGAGCGATCCAGAACACCACCATCGTCGCATCGTAACCTGGGGAGGGGGGAACAGACGGGGTTGTCGAAGATCAGATGCACGAAATGAGTTACCCGGTGATTCGCAACAACAGGCAGGGGGGGGGGGTTCCCTCGATGCCAAAGCTGAACGGTGTGGTTTATACTGGGCGAATTTGCAATTGCAGCCTAGCGGCTCAACAGCATCAAACATGTTGTAGGAGTCCGGCAGGCTATTAGACGAAACCAGGGTCTGTCGTCCTCTGCCCGTGAGGACTAGTCGTCACTCTGTGAGAACCTGACCTCCTGTTGTCCTTGGTTCGAACGCGTCTGCGGAAATCCGCTCTACTGCAAAGATGACGGTGCTAGCTCGCATAGCGCTACGACGTCCAAACCTCACCGACTGTGCGCCATCTCCTCGCCATCGCCTCGCCATCACGCCCAGTCCGTCCTATCCCCAAGACCCAATAGAAGATCATCCCAAGCAACTCACATGGTCTCGCCTTCCTGCAAGCCAACCGTCCCACGCACGGCTTGGGCTATCAACCCCCTGTGCCTAAACACTAGACATTTCTTTCCGTGCCAGCCCCACGAAACTATCCTCCCCTGGCTTGAATTAGCACGAGGCGGGTAATGCAGGGGGGGACTTTGCCTATATGCCTGTGAATGCGGTATGATTGCCTCTCCCGCGTGCGCCGCCGCATGCGCCCGAACAAGAGGATCTACAGACGGCGTCAGAACATCATTTTCGGGGCCCCCACTTCCCTTTTTTGATGGCGCGCTTCCAGGGGGTAGGTGAAGTAGGGCGTTCAAGCGTTCTAAATTCGATACTCCTACGACGCAAGCCTTGGGGCGCTCTTGACTCGTGGGAAAGCGGGCGCGCCGGTTCGCGGGTTAGGAAAAAGGAGGCTACGCTTGTCACGGTATCGAGATCGTGATTTGAGTAGGAGACGCAGAATGCTGCCAGAGGGTTCGGGTACTACATCCCGAACGGACGTCATATCCCTTCTCTAACCCTTCCTTTCCTTCCCTCCTCTCGGAGCTGTGCCGGGGTGGTATTTGGAGTGCAAGCCGGCGGGATACTTGTGTTCCGACCCAGGAAATAGAAATGTTTGGGCGCGCGGTGGACTGGGGACATCATCTGGACGCCCGCGGACGCCCGCGACATGCTCGATATATGGTTTAGCTCCCCCGTTTCCTCTAAGTAGAGTCCAGAGGCAATCCTTCTTTTTTTGCCACGATGTCCGTCGTGGCGTGCGCGGGCAAGTTCTCTATTTGGTGGTATTTCCGGTTGTGATGGAGGACTGTCCGCTTTGATGGCACGTTGTGAGTTGTCCATATTGGTGTACTGGGAAGGTAATTCGCATGAGGTAGGTAGTGAAATTGTTGTGAATAGGGAAAAGGGGTTACTTGCTAACTTGTAAAACGTAATCAAACGAGAAAGCTTGTCAATTTGAGTTTCGGGAGTTGAAGTGAGTGACGGATGGGAGACCGCCTCCCCGCACGTGAGCCGGTTGCTGGGAGGTCTGACACATCCCGGGGTTTCGGCGTTGCGTCCGGGTCCGGAGGGCGCGGAGGTTTTGGGTTTCCAAGGGGACGGGGGCCGGAGGAGAGCTTGTTTGACGTCTGCTCAAACTCTGACGGTATCTGCCAGTAGTTAGTCGTCATACCAGACGTGCACCCTTGATAAAGTCGAGTTATTCACGACCCCGTCGAGACTCTTGAGTAACCACTAATAAGGTAAGCCGTGGAGTAGAACAGCTTGTTTGAGGTCTTCGGATGGGTATGGATAAAGTGACATATCCATACTGTATGGGCTCAGCTTTGAAGGACCGTTGGCATCATTGTTGCCTCCTTTACCTGCACGTGCTATTCATTAGACTTTCGTAACGCGGTCAATCCGAACATATCTCTTCTGAATAGAGTGAAGTTATCACAGTTGAGATGGGTGATGCCTATTAAGCCTTCTATGATTGATGTCATAGGAATGTAGACAAGCGGTGCAACAGACACTTTTCTGCTTATCGGTATTCCATAGCCTAAGGTACGTCCCAGAATGGCTTTTATGATAGAGCTAGGTTGAGAAGAACTGATGGTTAGAAGCCTCAATTTGAACTTCATGCTATCCATCTTGTTTAAGCCCTGCACATGATGAGATGGAATATTTCGTTGCGAAGAGCCCTGTACTCCATCACAGGGTGTACGCACGACGTGTGGGTGTAGAAGATGACTGCGTTGTCTTGCTCTCATACTTTTCCAATGTTCTACGAACTTCCAGGATGGTCTTCTTAATCAGCTTCTACAATTCTCAGAGCTCCACATGCTATCACTCTCTTTCCCTCCATGGCAGATTATGCTGAAGAGAATACGTGGACGATAGTGACGTGAAGACATAGACGCTTGTTCAGGCCCATGTTTGGATGTCAGAGACGACATGCATCGCCTCTACAGGCGACACAAGAGCCGATCCACCAGCTGCCGGATGAGTTACTTGGCTCGAATCTGATAATCCGACACCCGCCTTAGTCCTACACCCGACTTAGATTCGAGTGGTTGGGAAGACAAGTATCAATCGGGCTCATCTACCACTTAATTACTAACCTACTAGTATGTAAGACAGTCTGACCAGTTTAATAGCAACTATAAGAAGTCGAAGAGAAGATCAACGTCTTCGGCAATGTCGGGAAAGAGGCTGGTCACTCGGCCTACGCAGCACTCTAAACGTCCAAGGCATCGAGAAAGCTGTTGAAGACAGTACTGTTGGGTTGATTCTTTTTGGCCCTGCCAGAGTCGTCCGTTGGGCAATAACCTATTAGGTTTCAACCTTTGGAACTCCTTTCGAGTCCTCGTTCTATGAAGACTGACTGGTCATGAAACGTCGCAGGCTTTGCCCAAATGTGTGATTTCGAGGTGGCATCAAGAACAGATTACTGGAGTTAAGGTGTGGTATTCAAGAGGAGCGTTGGTCGTGGAATGTCAATACTCGCCAACCCGGAACCAGGAAGGAACCAGGAACCAGGAACCAGTATGTCGCGCCACCTCTTGGTTTGCAAGAAAGGTATGGGGACCGAGCTCGAGTACTTGAGTTATTCCCATGCACTTTGTGCAAGGAGGATTCGTTGATAACATCACCCATGCGCCCCATTTCGGAGACATGCCTGTTACATGAATCGGAGCGGTTCGTTATGACACTGAGCTTGATATTGGGGTATGGGAAAATAGAGCCATGCCACAACTTCTGGTCGACACGGAAGAATGTGAATTCGTACTAGTAATTTAATCATATCTCCCTAGAGTCACTGCAGCTGCTTGTATGGCAATCGCCCTGGTACTTACTTAGGCGCCATCCCTCAACGTCTTGTGGCTCGTCCGCAACGCGAGTGCTCTCATGTCAAGCCTCTGCCTGCCACGAACTTACACGGGGAAACTACTGTTCACCAATTTCTTGTCCTTCCTCTAACCACCCTTCTCGCCCCTTATCCCCTTCACTAAGCTAAATACGCGGGATGAAAGTATCCGGTGGGATCCTGTACTAATTGAAATCTGCATCTTATCAGAAGCATATCAGGCACTGCTGGTTCCTGGTGAACCTAGGACTAGCGATAGAGACAAGACCATGTCCGGTCACAAAGGCGCCTTGAATTATCCAGTACATGATGTCATCAAAACATGCCGTTACGATAAAATGTTTAACGAAAATGAGAAGGTTTGTGCTGTTGATTAAGTAACCGAAAACAGAGCTTGAAATTGTGTCGACATTTATACGTAAGTAAGTAAGTAGCAACTGCAACGATGAGTATTTGCTCTGTGGGAGGCTCATACAAGCTAGTACAAGAATAGATGGGAGGAAAATACGACAACGTATTTTGCCTAACAAAGTAGGATGTAAGCTTTGTTCTGTAAACGTATTCATTTAGGACTGTGAGGCATGCACCGGTGCGCCACGTATGGGGTGCGAATGTGCTGTGATCGAAGGTTGTACTCCCACTGCCTTATGGTATGAATGATTCTTGATATATAGGTATATGTGTGGGCGCGGCCACCTCACATATGGCTTAGCTTGCTGTGATCCCATCGCTGCTCGCCCTTGGGGCCTCGGCCCGCCTGATGTTGACTTGAGGCCACTGGTAAGCTGCGGTCTCGCACTGAATGGTGACCCTGGACTCTGATGATCATTAATCTGTCAGGGGACTGAAAGGCGATCAACTACAAAGGTAGCCCGTCGTGGGACCTGGCTGACAGTTGCCCCCCCCCCCTTTTTTTTTTTGCTTGCGAAGTCAGAGTTAAGGATACATGGAAAAGTCATATAAGTCTTGCTTGAAAACAGGGAGGAAACCAGCAGGAGATTGTCACCTCTGGCAACTTTCTGCAAAGTGTTCGTTAGCGAATACAGGACTGAAGTACGGGGCCGATAGGCTTCAGCCCGATTCTTACGTTTCTATGGACTCTTGTACTCAGATTCACATCGTCTGTCTCAGGCAATGGAGGAAGGGATCGCACAGATCGACCCATCGCGGAGGAATTTGACTGATGGCTTGTTGCTGTGTGGCTAGGAAAGCTGAACATAGATTTTTTAAGGGCGAAGGAACACTGACTAAAGGGATTGGAGACAAGACGAAAAGAGAAGCGAAGGGGAAGAGTAAGGAGAATGAATCAATCACATATTTGCTTATCCTATATATATATGTCCAAACCTAGTGTACAGCCATTACAGCAGTTTACAAAGTTTTGTATTAGGCTGGGGCGTTTAACTTCTTTGATTGATTCAACATCTCTCACTCATTATACAAAAATTTTCAGCAATGACAGTTTCATTAAATCATATCGCTATGGTACATCTGTACTAGGTATCATTCAGTTCAATCCTCCACACTCAAAAAACCCCTTTACAATCCGCGGTGAGAATCCTGGTGAGAAGGAATCGAGTTCCGTCTTCCGTGGTCTCCGTGGACACCGCCGTGCGCAGTCTCAGGCTCTCCAATGTGCTTAGCAAGCACGGAAGGGGGAACCTGAGCAGCGTCGGTGGGGTCCTTGGCGTGACCAGTCGTACCAGAAGTTCCAGTGCTGGAGTGCGTACTCGTCAGCCACCCAATCTCCCGGAATCGTTCTCTTGCGCGCGTTGTGCAAATCGCTTACTTGTTGCCACCAATAGTCTTGCTACCATCGAGATCGGAGTCGACTCTGGGGTCGGCCTTGTTCAAGAAGTCGCTCTTGTGGGGGCCGGCGGTGCCGGGGGCGGGACCAGTGGTGGCGCTGTGGGTGTTGGCGCCGACGCCAGTGTGGCCGACACCGGTGTGGGCTCCGGTGTGAGCACCAGTGTGGGTGCCGGTGGTGTGGGTGCCGGTGTGAGTGCCGGTAGAGCCAACGCCAGTGCCGACGCCGGTGTGGCCGGGGGCACCGCGGTGGTCCCGGTCAGAGTCGATGCGGGGGTCTGCGGCGTTGGCGACTCTCGAGTTGTGAGTGCCGTGAGTGCCGGTGGGATCATCGTAGCCGGTGGCAGTGTTGGAGCCGGTCAAACCGCCGGTGGTACCGGTGTGAGTGCCGTGGGTGCCGTGGGTGCCGTGGGTGCCCGTGGTACCGTGGGTGCCAGTCAGACCGGAGGTACCGGTGTGAGTACCGGTGTGAGTGCCAGTGCTGCCGACACCACCAACGCCAGCGCCGCCGATGCCGGTGTGGCCGGGGGCACCGCGGTGATCACGGTCGGAGTCGATGCGGGGGTCTGCGGCGTTGGCAATTCTCGAGTTGTGGGTGCCGTGAGTGCCGGTGGGGTCGTCGTAGCCGGTGGCGGTGTTGGAACCAGTAAGGCCGCCGGTGGTGCCGGTGTGGGTGCCGTGGGTGCCGGCGTGAGCACCGGTGGTGTGGTGACCGGCGCCAGCGGGGTTGCCAGTCAGGCCGCCGGTGGTGTGAGTGTTGTGGTGGTCCTTGGAGTGGTCAGAGTCGACGCGGGGATCAGCCTTGTTCAGGGCATCTGACTTGTGACTGTGAGGTGTTAGATGAGAACTCAGATATAAAGAAGGCAAACTGATGAAGCTTACGGGCCAGCGGTGGTGGGGGCAGGGCCATCGTAGCCGCCAACGCCGGTGTGGCCGGTGTGGGTGCCCGTCACGTTGGAGCCGGTGAGGCCACCAGTGGTGCCAGTGTGTGTGCCGTGAGTGCCGGTGGTGTGGGTACCGGTGGTGTGGGTGCCAGTGGTACCGGTGAGGCCGGAGGTGCCGGTGTGGGTTCCGGTGGTGTGGGTGCCAGTGGTACCGGTGAGGCCGGAGGTGCCAGTGTGGGTTCCGGTGTGAGTGCCGGTGGTGCCAGTGGGGTTGGCGCGGTGGTCACGATCAGAGTCGATGCGGGGGTCGGCGGCGTTTGCTGCGCGGCTGTCGTGGTGACCGTGGGTTCCCTCAGGCTGCTCATGCTTCTTGTCCGAAGACAGAGCGTCCTTGACCTTGTTGACAATGGAAGACATATTGGGCTATCTGATGATTTGGGGTATCAAAATGAAATCAAATATGGGTTATGAAAGAGGTGGTTTCTTGTGATTTTGTTGTGAGCGTTGGTGATTTTGGGGTATCTTGTGTTATGATGAAGAGAAAAGAGAAGAAAGGACGAGACGGAGGAGGAGAGGTCCTGGAGGTTATATAGAATTAAAGACACATCGAGAAGCTGCATCTTCAAAACTCCTTTCCGATGGTAGATCATACAATTACGATCCCGATCCAGCAAGCAAGCAAGCCCCGTGGCTGGCCCTTCTCTCACTCCTCTCTGTGACCACCCTTGCAACGCCTACGCTGTGACTGACAACAATCAAGGAACCTGCATCACCGTGCCTGCTTGCCTGCTTGTCTAGGCCAGTCCAGCGCCAATGCCCATACAACACAGTACATGCCGGCATGGGTTTGGTTTGGAAGAGGAGAAAGTGGCCGCAGAGGTGAGGGACAGCTTGGGCACTTACTTCATACATCGTCATAGGTCTTGGACGCAGGTGTCTCATTCGGGGACTGCAAGCTTCAAAGGTTGTCAGCCAGTCGGGGTGAGGCGTTGGCCCCAGGACTAGCATCAGTCGGTAGTGCGGTACATCTGCTCCGGAGGGCAGACCGGGGTCCCTCCCCCTACCCCCAGGCCAATGGGGAACCGGTAAACTAGACCCAGTTTGCCATGGCTGGATGACGACCCAGAGGCATTGTCTGGCGTGACACTGCGCTTGTTTCCGTCAAGCCTTTTTGCTTTGCTTCATAGAAATCTCCGGTTTGGCATGGAGAATGAAGGTACAGAGGTACTCAGGGTTCCCAAAGAGGGTTCCCAAGAGCTCGACAGCACGTAACATGTCAGGGATTTGTCGTCATAGGCAAAAGGAACGGTGGGTCACGACGGTTCGAGAGGGGACGAAGATCTGTGGCTGGTGACGTTATAGGGCTGCGAGATGGACAGCAAATGTGGCGAAGACAAAATGGAGAAGAATTGGAGACGTGTGGTTATTTTGGCTCGGACTGGAGTACCTAGGTAAAAGACTGGTAACCTGGAAAAAGCACGTCTCTTTTCGTTCGTTCAGGTACGCTACCGCACGTGGTGGAGGAGGGGAAAGCTTTAGAGAGAATCAGAAACTAGGTACCCAGCTATTCCGCCTGGCGCTCCTGTTCGTCTCTCCGTTTCGTCCAAGCGCGACAGAGTTGCCAAGCTGAGCTGGCATCTGACTGGGGTAGCGCAGCGTTGGAGACAAAACGAGAGACGGACTGCGCCGCCGCGCGTCGTGTCTCACAGCCTATTCGGCGAGAAAGTCAGTCGCAAGTTTTCCAACTGCTACGAGCCATTGAGTAGGAGTTGTGAGACATTGGAGACCTCTCATTGAGCACGAATAGGTAGGTACCTACAACCCAGGTACGAGCCAGAACCGGGCAAACGCAATCCGTGGTGGCGGTTGTACATACGAGGGGGAAAGACGTGATCCGAGCTTTCTCGTTCGTGTCGTGTTCCTTTGGGGGCGAGAGGTCTGAGAGGTTGAGAGAACTGGTAGCCGTAGTGGACTTGTGGAGTGATGTGACATGGATCGAGGTTTGACGTTCCCGAAAGCGTATGTATGGGCTCCAGCCTCGGCCAGGGATGTGTTATGATATCCACAGAACCAAGGCAACGGAAAGGAATCCCCCCTCCAATGACGCGGCATGAAAAGCTCGGCTGGACAGCCCCGCGTGTGGCGTTAGCTCGATGATTGGACAGCCGGACTGGAGACTGGAGATGATGGGAGATTGTGATGTGGCTAGTGACCTCTGATCCTTTTGGTCCCCTCGTGTTTTCGTTGTGAGATGTGTGCCGTAGTGTGGCGTCACCTACTCCATAAAATGCGGTCATCGACTGCTCAGCTCCTTTCGAAAGCCGTGGCGCTAGCTGGGCCAGAATGCCTGCATGTAACCTGCTCTGACCTTCTTCCTTGACCCCGCCTCAACGCGGCTTTGCGGGGCATTACGCCATGCGGCTCTCATCGGACAGCCAGGAGGAAGCCGGAGGAAGCGTAAAGGAGGTGTGGTGGGAGGTGGGTAGACACGCAGAGTGAGACATGCAGAGACTTGTGCCTCCCACCACATCTCTTACTGAGCCCAAGTATCTCAACCTCTTTTTCGTTCGTCTCTTACCTTCCATGTCTCTCTGTCTGTTTCTAGGGTGACAACACAGAGACCCGAACAACATAATAATCCCCGTCCCGGGTGGAAGATCCTGACAAGGAACCTGGATGCAGAAAACCCAACCGCCCCTTGCCGCCGTGCCGCCCTTACATTTTTGGCCCCTCCTTCATCGAAATAACCTCCAGAAATAACCGTGATAATCTACACTCAAAGAGAAAGATCGCCGGGAAATTCGGTCATACCAAAGGCATATTTGCGCAATTCCCATCCTGCCACACAGTCACAACACTTCAAGCCTCGTAAACTTTGCCGCCGTTCCTTACAGTGATCTGCCCAAAAACCAAAACTCCTTCTGCAGAGAAACCCCCGCACTAAGTAAGTCATCTTTTTTGGGGTATGCGTGACCTGTTTTTTTTACGCCAAGCTAGTGAGAAAGAAGCAAAATTACGCTGGTCTTCCCGCAAATTCTGGCGCGGCGCCCCTCCTCTTCAACCACACGTTTTCACGCGACGAGCCAAAAGTTCGAAACTGCTCTGCCGTGGTAACTCGAGGAGACAGTCTAGTCCCAGTTCGAGCTAAAGCTCAAAGGTGATACGGGCAACAGGACCTAGCTCGAAAGCGGTCTGGGGCGGGGGGGGGGGGGATAGAGTAGAGTCCAGACGTCTCGCGGGTCCCCCGTCCCTCTGGGATCGCGGATCGTGAAAGTTTAGAGAGATCTCACTTATTGTCAGGGAAGAGCTTCGGAGGCGGGATCCTACGTAATTTCAATTGCCAATGGTACAATGCTCTCGACCCAATGGTTCCCGATGTCCCCATCCCAACCCCGCTCACGGGAGCATCAGACTGCAGTGGCTTGGGGGTTTCGAACGAGGCACGGAGTAAAAGAGTATGGGGAAACCTGCTTGAAGCCTCACGCCCCCCGATACACGGGCCACGGTCTGTGGTTCTGTCTCGTTCTGGAGCGGTCCAGAACTGCAGATTCGCGTAGGCCATCACGGCCCATCAGTGATCAAGGGTCACGAGGGGCTCTCCTCAAACGCTTCTTCGCGGAGCACACGTCTGTTTTCGGAACGGGCAAAAGCGGTGGCCGCGGCGTGCATAGGTGAGGTGAGAAGAGACCCAGCAAAGCCCAGCCTCGGTTACTGACCGCCTCCTGGGGCCTTGCGTCCTCCCGAGAAAAGTGCTGTTGGTGAGATCTTGGCTAGTTTGGTTTGCCCGCTTCACTTCATCTCGCTTCCAACGGTTCTACTTTCCCCAATCTCTGTGACCTTCTCTGCGGAATTCCTCAGATGGGCGCTGCGGCACTTCTTTGCCTAGTTTCCCACGTTGTCTGATCCTTCGTTGCCAAAGTCCTCAGAGGCTACGTCATTCACGAGCGTTAGCTGTCTCCTAACGTCTAGCGTCCGCGATCGTCTGTTTCTGGTATCTCTCATCACATCCCGACACTTCTTCTAGTACCAGTATTGTCTCTCATGTGTTAGAGATTGGGCCGCTGTCACTGTGGTGCGGCCATTGGAGCGGCAATGGGCTAAGAGCTTAGGCTCGTTTGCAGTCGACAACTGGTCCAGAACCATGGGCCGGATGATCCCACCTTGGTGATTGCATTGAGGCCTTTTCGAGACAGGATGGTTGGCAGCAGTGATGGCGATCCCGCACACCTCACGATCTAAGGGTTTGAAGTCAATCTTGCGCACTACTGTGCAGACCTTCAATGTCCAAGATAATTGGCATGTGCCGCCGTAAGCTCGCTGGTCTGGCTAAACAAGCGTTGAAACCCGTTGACTACCAAATGAGACCCGGTCTTATCGAAAGTCAAACGGTTCTGTGCCGTTACACACGTTTTCGGGGCTTGTCTCTCGCCGGGGGTTACTTGACGTATCTACCAACCTAATAGCACTGCTGCAGGCTCGCCGTCGTAGATAGAAACAGATCATCTCAGACATGAGCTGCGAGATCGTCAGAAAGATCTGATTAGGTAGTGTCAGAAGACACCGAAATTGCGTCAATAACGCCAACATAGAAGCTTCAGGCGGCACAAAAAATACCGAACAAAATCGTCCTTGAGCTGCCACTCGCTTGGCCCACTCCTGCGACTACCATTCTAACACCAAGCGCTTATTGTTGGGCCCAATTCAAATTCAAGAGACTGTTGATAAAACATCGTCACATCAAGTGGGCTGCAGTTGCCAGTCAGCATCCCGAAACGTCGCGGCACTCATCCGGACTTCCTAGGGCTGCGGCCCCGACGGGAGACCCCACTTGCCCCGTATCGTCTGTTTGCCAAGACCGCGGAGCTTTTTTTCTCTCGCGCCGGCTGTCGGCAACCGGATCGGGTGGTGATGCTAGACTGATAAGGACCTCTGAATCGGGAATAAGGTTATCAGGGGTTGTTCGGATGTTTTCTGTAGGTTGTGGCTTGACTTGTGGCTGTATCGACCAGTAGATAGACGCATAAGCACTCATACATCTATCATATGTGTAAGTATATATAAGAGTCCCATTGTGTGACTACGATTATAGGCATCATCCCGCTTGGATTTGTTCGTAGAACCAGTGAGGCTGAGAGAGGGCCGCATCATAAGATATAGCAGAGGTGTTCGTAAATGTCAGTGCCATTTCCATCTTCGACAGGTGTGATAGAAGGGATAAGAACAGGTAGGTAGCATGTGCCAATGCCTCACATGACGACTCCTTATTCAGTTTCATATCAAAATGGGACAAGTTCGTGTCAATACGGGATTCACAAACACATCAGCTTGTAGTGGTAACATAATTCGGTGATATTAAGGTAGGTATATGAGACAGTAGGTAGGGTATTATCGGGTATCAGATCTTCCAGTGAAGAGTCAAGCCATTCTCTCATACGTTCGTAAGCAAAGCAAAACAGGAAAGAGTAAAAAGTAACGAGTCCTCCAACGCCTTCCTCCCTCCATCATCCATCAAGGACGTGGATAGAGGACACAGGCAGCGTCGGGAATTTCCCCCTTGATCTCGTTTGCCTCGTACAAGTCTAGAAGAAGCAGTGTGCCAAGAGTATCAAAGCTGTGTAGGCCTTTGAAAAGCTACGCACGCGCTGCCTTTAGACGCGCGAAGAGCGGTACCAGCGGCGGCGGCCGGTGTGAGCGGGGCGGCTATCGGCAACGGCGGTGCGACGACGAACCCAGAAGAGACC
This sequence comes from Colletotrichum acutatum, assembly GCF_030867785.1. NCBI lineage: Eukaryota > Fungi > Ascomycota > Sordariomycetes > Glomerellales > Glomerellaceae > Colletotrichum > Colletotrichum acutatum. The sequence continues at coordinate 108,278 of NW_026849076.1, forward strand.
GACGAGGGCAGAGGCGAGCCAGACGATGGCGGACAGGAAGCAGAAGGCAATGTTGGCCTTGTTGCGGCCGCAGGCATCACCGCGGGGGCTGACGTTGCTCCAGTCAAAGATGGGACCGCAGCCATCACCGACAAGCTGGAGATGACAATGTTAGTTTCCATCGGGAGTCTGAGTTGTAGTACAAGGACAATATGTGATAAACTTACGTTGACGAGCAGACCAAAGGCGACGAACCAGAGGATACTGAGGAAGATGTCCATGGGCCAGTGGATGAAGCTTCCCGAGAAGGGGAGGAGCCATATCAAGGCGAAGAGAAGCGACAAGCTGGCCACCACGATGGTGTAGATGTATCTGCCATTATCCCACGACGAGGTGTTTTGGGTCGCGTGGAGGTAGGCGCCGGTGATACCAGCCACGATGGCGGCGAACACCAGCTGAGCTCCGCGGAGGACGAACTGCACGATACGGTCGATCGCCATTGTGATCTGACAGTGGTTTCTTTACAAGCTTAGAAGCTGTTATGAGAGAAGCTTGGAGCGGCTTGGGATGATGGGGGGTTTGTCGCACGGAAAAAGTCTGCTGATCGTGTTGTCGGATGGATGAAGAGTCAGAGTGGAAGGGAGAAGTATGAGATGATATTACTCTATTTATCAACCTCTCCTCAGGATAGGCTGAAGGAGAGTCGTGCGACACGCACCAGTAGGGAGAGAGTCACATCAGGATGACGATCTGATGGGAAAGCAGGTTTGGGTTAGGTAGGTAGGCCATGGTCCTGGGGTCTGGGTCTGCAGAGTTTCTCGTCACCGCCGAGCACAGCAGACGCGTCTGGATCACGGCTTGGATGTGCCGATACTTTTTGACTAAACCGCTGGGCTTACCCATTTTGTGACAAACAACATCTCGCAAAGGGCAACAAAAAGGGTTGTCTAACTAAGGAGAGATGTGTAACTACACAAGTCCCGAGACCTTTGCTGCAGGACGGCGGCGGTACACGCGCAGAGTCCCTGCCAAGATAAGATACTTCCTAGGCTCCTCCTCTGCCGGCACCGTAGCACACGCGAGAAAAGGGAGGGAGGGAACAAGGGCGGGACCGGCTAGAAAAGAAACGTCACCAGGGTTTGGGGCTTCGTGGCACGCTCTCGGGAGTCCGTGTTGGCTTTGCTGCCTCTCTCCGCCCAGCCTTGTGAGGTCATCAGACCGGGGGCTGGAATGGCCAGAGGAACAGACAATGTCAGGCTAGCATGACTCTGATAGGATGTGGTTGTCTGCCATCCTGGTCGTGAAGTTTGAAACAAGCCTTTTCCCGGGGCCACGATACTTACGATCCTTGTCCTGCACTGCAGGAAGCGCGGTGATTGCCCCTTTGTCGAGCTTTTTTCTTTAGATAACCGTTGGGGGTGTTTGGCTGGCGGTTAGGCTTGTTGGTGTAAGATTGGCAAAATTTCGAATGCCGTCAGCCAATGCGACGGCTTCCTGGGCAGAAGAAAGTAAATTGCAAGGCTAACAAGGCCGAGATCACTAGGTCGAACTACCATGGGCGAAAACAACAATCATCATGTAGGCTGTAGCACATCGCGGCTTGGGGTTCTTGGAAGGGTGGAATCCAACCAGCGTGACTTCGTTCAACGATTCGACTAACGGAGGCATTCTGTGCCGTAATTCTCTGCGGACCGACAGACGCAAGAATGAGTAATACTTGCGCAACATCGGGACTCCGGCATCGTCCAGAATGTGACTTACAAGAGGCCGCCCTTCGAATTGGCTTGCGACGTGTGTGGCGATCGCTGTGGCTCAACTGGTTCCAGACTCCCCCAGATCAGCAAGGGAAAAAGCAGGCTTAGGTGTCATTTTGAGAGGGGGGCCGTCACGCGGCCAGCGCCTTGCGACATGTTTGGCCAGATGTGGCTGATCATTGATGAACGTCGTGTCGTTCCATTTGTCCCAGATGGCACCAGAAAATCAGGTCCTCACCGAACAAGGTGAGTGTGACGTCACAGTCACATCCAACATTGCAGGCGTCCAAGGCCTCGCCCAACCACAGCTTCAGCCACACGACAAGCCTCATGAGCTGTCTCCCACCCGCAAATGAAACCAATTTCTCCTACCTTAGCTCTGGATGCCCGGTCGGACATTGGTGATTGATTCAGGACTATTGCGCTTGCTTCTGGTAGCATCGTCTCGCCGTGCCGGCGTTGCTAATCTTCAAGCGGGCCTCTGGGAGCGCTAAGCGACGCTACCTTTACTAGAATGCCGGTATGCAGGCAGAGCTGGCCCTTCATTATTACGTAGGGCCAAACGCATGTCCGGCGATGGTCCCAGTTTGTGAGATTGAGGCTTGTCGGCTCGATCTGGCGGTGAGTGGATCGCGTCAACGCGTTCGATTGGGGATATGATGTTGTCCAAGACCAGAGATGCGAGCTTCCGTGCCGAGCTTGCCAGAGGAACCCAGCTTGAGGGATCAATATTGGACCGACCGCCAGGAAGCTTGGCTTTTGTATCAAGATGGGATGGGAATGCTTCACAGAGATGGGATCGCGGCCGAGACTCGGCCGAGACAGCAATCGGCCCCAGCGGCTCTCTCTCGGCACTTTGTGGGTCCATCGTCGGCTTCTGCTCTGTGGAGTCCCTCGGCAACCCCACAAGTTACCGGCCCCGTGGATGTCTCACCTGGCCCAAAATCTGGGGTACATCTTGGTGTGAATCTGGGGTTCTGTAGCCATACACCTGTTTCTAGTTCGCCTGAGGTTTTAGGAGTATCAAGGCAGTCTTCAAGTCTTTCAAGTTCACAACCATCCTGACCGCTTGCCAAAGATCCTAGCGTTCGAGACACCTCGCCATGAAACCATCTAGTTCGAATACCGGCTTTTTCCAGGAACTCCCGGTTCTGCCGAACCAATTCTTCGATGATGCCAGCTTCCAAAGATCCTTGAGGCGTACGTACCCACTCAGTGAATTCTCTTCGTCCCATGTTGCTGAACCTATCTAGTATTCCTACCCAAGGATATTATCCAGCGTGTCGAGGTCGACATTGCGCAACTAGGCGAGGATGTGCTATCCGACCAAGTCTTCTCCTGGATCACAGACTCGGAGAAGAACAAGCCTTATCTGAAGGGCAGCGGCCGTGATTCCTTTGGGCGGCCCACATCCGAGCTGGTCGTCGGCGAAGGCTGGCGCAGCCTGCAGGACTTTGGCATCAAAAAGGGCATCGTCGCTACAGGGTACGACGTCTCACTCGGCTCATCCGCCCGCGTCGTCCAGTTCCTGAGGATTCACCTATGGGGGAGTTCGGCTTCGAACGTCACCTGCCCATCGGCTATGCAAGATGGTGCAGCTCGGCTCCTGCAGCTTCACCTATCTAGAGACATCGAACCAACGCAACGAAAGGCACTGGAGAACGCTCTTCAACATCTCCTGTCACGGGATCCAGCAACTGCCTGGACCAGCGGGCAGTGGATGACGGAGCGGACCGGCGGAAGCGATGTGTCTCTCACCGAAACAGTTGCCCAGCACACTCCGTCCTCGGAAACGGCGCTCGCAAACGCGGCGGAGAACATCCCTCTAGGCCCGTGGTCAATTTCCGGATTCAAGTGGTTTTCCAGCGCTACCGACTCAGCCATGACTGTCCTCCTTGCAAGGACGCAAAGCGGCATCAGCGCCTTCTTCGCACCGATGAGGCGACACAACCCCATGGCAGTCACGATGACGGGACGGCCCAAGGGCGCCGCCGGAACGGAGCTGAACGGTGTCCGGATCCAACGACTGAAGAACAAGTCCGGAACGCAGTCGCTTCCCACGGCCGAGCTCGAGCTCGATGGCATGCGAGGCTGGCTCCTGGGTCAAGAGGGCCGCGGCATCAACGAGATCAGCACCATCCTCACGCTCACCCGCATACACTCCGCCGTAGGAGCTGTCGGATACGTGGGCCGAGGACTGGCTATCGCGAGGGCGTACGCCAAAGTCAGACAAGTCGGCGCAGGAAGGGGTCAGCGGATGCTTTTGGCGGAAAGCCCGCTACATATGCAGACTTTGGCAGAGATGACTGGGGAGTATCACGGTCTCATGCTACTGACGTTTTTTACGGCATACATTTTGGGATTGGACGAGAACCCTCAGGCGGGCAGACCCGGTCTATCGGATGCTCTGGCTGCGATCACGCCAGACCAGAACCATATTGCGCCTCTTTTGCGCATCCTGACACCGCTCTGCAAGGCATATGTCTGCAAGAAGTCGATCCCGCTGCTGTACAGTTGCATGGAGGCTCTTGGAGGTGTCGGGTACATGCTGAACGAAGAGACCGAGTATCTGAACATTGCCAGACTATACCGCGATTGCTGCGTGCTGTCGATATGGGAAGGCACTACGGATGTCCTCGCAACGGACTTCTTACGAGCGTTGAAGCATCCAAAGGGAGGACAGGAGTCCATGGACGCGCTCGATGCCTTCTTTGCCCAAAATGATGCGGTAGCAGAGCCCAATGGATTGAAACCGGTAGACTCGTGGAGTGCAGTTAAATACTCTCTGATGGAAAAGTCACAAGCAGATCTCATTGGGGATGCAAGACACATCCTCTGGGCCGTGGCAGAAGCGCTCATTGGCGTGCTGCTCAACGAAGACTACCAGAAAGACGGAAGCCAAGCAGCATTCGATGTTCTCTGCCGCCACCAAGCTCGCTGTGGTGGTCAGACGTTTGGAAAACCGACTCCAGGAACTTCGGACGAGCCGCAGCTTGGTACACAAGACAGGCTGAATAGGAACTTCACCATCGTCTACGGTAGATCGGGCTCAAGCAAAGCGCCTCTCTCAAAGCTCTAAGACGCTGCAGTTGCCCCATATGCAGAATAATAAAGTTCAACGTGTCATCGTTCAAGTCCGATGTGAAAGGACGCAAACCAACTCGGGAGATCCCACGTGGCGTCCCGAAAGGTCCGTGATGTGGGCGACTGGTCTATCCGCCCGATCTACACTAACTCGATCCCCATCGATCAACGACGGAAAGGACAAAGCCGGCGAGCCGGCGGGTTACATCTCCAGACGACGGGCTCGGTCAAATCTCGTACAGACTGTCGTCCAGCTCTTGCACCTTGAGCTACGAAGGGAATATCTGGAACCTAGCATGTCATGACTCTCACACCAACGTTGCTATTTGCGATGGAAAAGGTCCGAGTGCCGCGTCCAAAGTCTTAGCTCCCTTGGATCTTTGATCGTTTGCCGGTGGCAGCAACGTGCCAATGGCAACCTCACTAATTAGAGTTTCTGTCCGGGCGCCCCCCGATTAGCCTTGCTCGATTTGGATTTCTTCGCAGGGAAGCTATCCTTTGTCCGCCCGCAAGATTCCCCCATGCCTATTGTCTCGTTCGGCTTGGGATCGCCGGAGAGGGGGTTAACCCGGAACTGCAACGAGCTCTTTTTTTCTTCCTTATGTGTGAGGGGGGTGCCCTTGGATCGCTCCTCTCAGTCGCATGTCTGCCCGCTCTTCTCCACCACAGCTTCTACATCGATTCTGACTGACCATCTACCGACCGAGATGCGGATGCTCACCACAATCAATACGAGATCATGTTGGAGCCAAGTCCAAATGTGCACTTGGAAAAAGACGACAGCTATCTGCCCGAAGTCTGGGTAAGCTCTACTCTTGTTTACCCGGCATACAATCGACACATCTGGAGCTAATAGGTATTGCTTGGCAGGCTTGGTACGCCATCGGCGTCTTCATAATTCTCCTGCGATTCGCGGTTCGTATTCGTACCGTCGGGATTCGAGGCTTCCGCGGCGACGACTACTTGGCTTTACCTGTGAGTTATTGGAAGAGCACATCCACCAAAATTGACCATGACATTGATGCGTTGCAGTATCTCGTGTTATACAGCATCAATGTTTACGTAGTCCAAATCTGCTATTACACAGGGGCCAATATCGACATTACTCCAGATGCAGTCCCGTCGCTATCGGATCACGATGCTGCAGTTCTCCAGCTGGGATCGAAGTTGGAGTTCATGTCCTGGTACACATACCCTGGTAAGTAACCCAACGCATCGTTATATGTTCAAATGATTTGAGATTAATAACATTGATTAAAGGCTGCATCTGTAAGAAGCCTTCCCTACACCCAAGTTGACACACTGGCCTAAACCAGAATTCTTAGGGGTCCTGAAATTCACCGTGCTATTCTTCTACAAGCGTCTAACACTCGGAATCCTACGAAGACGAAGTCTGGTCGCGCTATTCTGGATCTGCGGATTATCATACATCGTCCTATGTCTCACTGTGACACTCAGCTGTCAACCGTAGGTCGCCCTGTGAAAGCCGCGATTGCTTTGTTGACACTTCGAACAGCTACTCCGACAACTGGCGAATCCGGCCTCTGCCGGGCCCAGAGTGCACCTTTCGACCACAAAACTTCTGGATGCTGCTGTGGCTCAACGTTTTAACCGACGCCGCCCTCCTCTCCATCCCCGTTCCGATCCTTTGGCACCTCCGCGTGTCCCTGAGACGCAAAATCGGCGTCGGCATCCTGCTCTCGTCCGGCATCTTTGTCATTTCGACTGCCATCGTTCGAGCGGTTACGACCTTGGGCGGCGCACCTTCCGTCATCAACATCAACCGCTGGGGTTTCCGCGAGACCGCCGTCGGACTCATCACCGTCACCCTGCCGGTCCTGAGCCCGCTGTTTACGAGGGCGTTTTGGCGTCGTGGCCCGTATATTCGAGACTACTACGATCGGCTACGCGGTCCGAAGACGCCTCCTAATAATGCTAGGTTTGGCAATTGGCTGGGGACGATGGTTCTCAAGTATATTGATGAGGAGGAAGGGGATGTGTTGCGCAGCCCCAGCGCGGCGAAGCAGTTGGAAGAGGCAGGGTATCGAAATGAATATGCCGAGCGTGCGGGTTCCTACAATAAAGATGGTAGAGAAGCCTACGAGCTGGAAACGCAGAGCGGCGATACGAGCACGAAAAGTTTCAAAGGCATTGAGACGGTATGAGTGACAAAGTCTTGAGCACAAGATGATTGGCGGGTAATTTGGCATTGGAACATTGAGGCATACCCCATTATGAATAATTTTGTACACAATGATACCCAAATGGAGAAACAGAACGGGTTGAAGACTGGAGACTGAGTAGGCCAGAACAAGCTGCTGTAATTCAACGATTTGACTACCCATGGCGAGGCCAGGAAGCCGCAGAAATTTAGAGAGAATTTAAGCGATCAGAAATGTTCAGAATGCAGTACATTTTGATGAGCCTTGGGTGCCCAAGATGCGGATCATGTGAGATATCCTTCTCGTGTTTTCCATGCTGGAAAGAAGTCAGGTATCGGATGCTGAAGACTGCAAAGCCCACTCTAGGTATGATAATTGAGCAGAAGTCCCCGCATACGTGCTAGTATGGTATTACCCGTCTCAGAGGCTTGTAAAGCCAAGCAGACACACAGTTTCAAGCTTGACCCCAAGGTGAGACTGTCCTTCTGAGCTATGCGATGCAGCTGAAACCCTCGCAATGACTTACCAACCCGTAAGAGCAGACCACAAGTTTTGAGGAGTTTGAAAAAGCTCACCGAAAAATCCGCCGGTATCTTGGCCGGCGGGATGAGCTCCGGATGCCCCATAATCCCGGCCCTTCACGGAGTTGCAGAGTAAATCGATGGCTCATAGTGTTTTGAAGGATATGATTTTCCGATTACTCACTAAGACGGTGGTATCGTTGAAAAGAGGCAGTGACATCTCCGGTTGCATTCCCCCCGCATCCTTCAGCGCTGCCTGGGCCTGTGGCACCTGGAAACTTTCGTCCAAGGTGCTAATACCTTGTCTGTCGCGTCCTGTCGCGTCACTCTTAAACCCCAACCATCCTCGCACTTTGCCTTCTCACCCATGATGCCATGCGATTTATGCGACCGCAACCACTATGACCCGACCGGTCGAGAAGAATGCGATAGTAATTTCAGATGGAGAGACAGTCTTGGAAATCGACGAACCTCGGCATCCCAGCAAGAAAGCCCTCGGGAAGCGAAAGGTTGACGTCGATTTTGAGGAGAAGGAGGTTTGGGACGCCGATTCCGACTTGGAACTCCCCAAGTCCAAGAAGCAAAAGGGGCGGCGCGCCGCGACTGGCAAGGGGAAGAAAGATAAGGCGAAGAGCAAGGGGCGCCCATCCAAGAAGAACGGCGTAGTCAAGATCGATGATACCGAAGAGGAGGACGATCTAGATGTTGCGGAAGCGCCAGACTATCTGAAAGAACGAAGGAAACAATTCGATCAGACCCGGGAACGACTGCAGGAGGCAGGGCTGTTATTACCACCGGACTACTCGGACGTCATATTCTCCGAAGACGATCGACCGGAAAACCTTGAGAGGCGTCCCCATTTCGACGAGAGCACAAAGATCAAGCCCTGCAGGCCGTACGAAGATGTCGAGCTCGAGTATTCGGCAGGTATAATACCGGCGTCTATCGCGCAGTACTTGCGTGAGTACCAGATTGTTGGCGTCAGGTTCCTGCACCGTCTGTTCGTCTACCAGAGGGGAGGGATTCTCGGAGATGACATGGGCCTCGGCAAGACTGTCCAGGTTGCGACGTTTCTTACAGCAGCTTTTGGCAAAACCGCCGATGAGCGTGACAAGAAGCGGCTCAAGAAGATGCGCGACGTATCTGGTCGCTGGTATCCGACGGTTCTGATCATCTGTCCAGGCTCCATCATCGAGAATTGGAAGAACGAGTTGAACCGCTGGGGATGGTGGAAGGTTGACGTTTTCCACGGCGCGGGGAAGGAGGATGTGCTGTCCGCTGCCAGAGCCGGGCGGATAGAGATCATGATCACAACCTACTCGACGTACAAGAATCACAAGAGCTTGGTCAACACTGTCAAGTGGGACGCGGTTGTCGCCGACGAATGCCATCAAATGAAGGAAAGAAGCTCCGAAGTTACCAAAGCAATGAACGACGTGAACGCGCTGTGTCGCATCGGCTTGACGGGTACGGCGATCCAGAACAAGTACGAAGAACTTTGGACTCTACTGAACTGGACCAACCCTGGCCATTTTGGCACTCTATCGGAATGGAACACCACCATCACTAGACCTCTGACGCGAGGCCAGTCCCACGATGCGACCTTGAACCAACTGCGGGACGCTCGAACTACCGCTAGGAAGCTTGTCACGAATTTGCTCCCCGGCTTCTTCTTGCGCAGGATGAAGACACTAATCGCTCACCAGCTGCCCAAGAAGAGCGATCGAGTCGTCTTTTGCCCTCTCACGGACCAGCAGCAGGAAGCGTACAAGAATTTCATCAGTAGGCCTGATGTCGAACTTTTGCGCACCCTATCCGATCCATGCGAATGTGGCTCCGGCAACAAGCAAGGCTGGTGCTGTCGCAAAACGCTTGACGATGGCACGGGTTGGCAGTCCATCATCTTTCCCAGCGTGACGACTTTGCAGAAACTGTCAAATCATCTCACCCTCCTGATTCCTGCTACTGGGAACGAGCAAGATGAGAAACACAAGAGAGAAATGCGCACGCTTAAGACCTGCTGTCCAGATACATGGAAATACCTCTACAAGAACCGGGATGCGATCATGAACCTGGCTAATCCGGAGTTTTGCGGCAAGTGGAAGGTCTTGAAGAAGCTCCTCAAGTTCTGGCATGACAGCGGCGACAAAGTATTGGTCTTCTCGCACAGTGTTCGCCTGCTTCGCATTCTTCAGCATCTCTTCCATAACACCAGCTACAGTGTCACATATCTGGATGGTTCGATCAGCTACGAGGACAGACAGAAGGCTGTGGACGACTTCAACTCTGACCCGACTCAGTTCGTCTTTCTGATCTCGACCAAAGCTGGTGGTGTTGGTCTGAACATCACTTCCGCGAATAAGGTAGTAATTGTCGATCCTCATTGGAATCCATCGTACGATCTCCAGGCCCAAGATCGAGCATACCGTATCGGCCAAGTCCGGGACGTGGATGTCTTCCGACTCGTCTCTACCGGAACCATTGAGGAGATTGTTTACGCAAGACAGATTTACAAGCAGCAGCAGGCAAACATTGGCTATACAGCTTCATCCGAACGTCGCTACTTCAAGGGTGTCCAGCAGGACTCTGAACGCAAAGGAGAAATCTTTGGTTTGGAGAACCTCTTCACGTACCGCGAGAACCAGCTCGTGATCCGTGACATTGTCAACAAGACCAACATCGCCGAAGCGAAAGCCGGGACCGGTATCGCAATGACCACCGTCGACATGGAGAAGCTCGCCAAGGAGGAAGGCGAGGATCTGAGCAAGGTGAAGCTAGAGGGTGCGGTAGATGCCTCGGAAGACGGCGACATGGGCCAGCTCGCAGCTTTCCTGGCCGCAAAAGCTGGTGGCGAAAAAGCAAAGAACCAACAGGCCAAAAGCGATGCCGTCCAAGCTATCCTGTCTTCGGCAGGCGTCGAGTATACGCACGAGAACTCGGAAGTGATTGGCACGTCCAAGATTGAGGAGCAGCTTTCGCGCAAGGCGGAGATGGCCGCCAGCTCCGATATCGAGGGGGAGGGCGACAGCGCGCTATTTGCGGATAGTCAGATGTTTGATGCCCAGGCGCAGAAGCTCAAGGGCTTTTCGTATGTTTATAATCCGCCAGAGGATGCCATGCGACGGCAATTCTGCTCCATGGCGCGCGAGTTCGGGTTTGCGACGGCTACGGAGTTTGCGCTTGTCGTCGGCAGCTGGACGCAGGCGCAGAGACGGAATTGCTTGGAGGCGTTTTACAAGATTCGCGAGGGCAAGCTTTTGGCTGAGGAGACTGTTAAGGCGGAGACGCGGGCTGAGGAGGCGGCTGTGAAGCAGGAGGTCAAGGTCGAGGTGAAGGATGAGCCTAGGGTTAAGGTCAAGGTTGAGGCCAAGAAGGAGAACTTGACGATCGATTACGGCAGTACGGAAACGGAGGACGAGGACGTCAAGAGGGAAGACGACGCGGAGAAGAAGCCGACGGTCAAGGTCGAGAACGGCGGTGGCCCCAAGCGGACGCCGATTTTCATCTATGACAGTGATGATGATGAGCTTTGATGGCGTTTGGGCAACGGCTATGAGATACCCCACGGCGTTTAGGATTTTTAAAGACATATACTGAGAGTAATAGAGAGAGCTTCACAGCCTCGATATCGAGAATCCCAGCTACGCAAATATCTTCTCCCCCCTTTCCCGGCTTAGAACATCTAGGTATCCTTGAGCCGGGCGCTGCGTTTAAACTCATCTTCACTTGCAGTTTGAAAGTGACCACAGTCCAGCCGTGAAGGGTCACGCTTCAGCAACAAAACCTTGTCTGGATCTAGAAGAACATTGAGGGAGAAAATGTAGTTGTCGCCACTGTTTTATCACCACCATTGCTATCGAACCGTCTTTTCAAAAAGCACATACCGTCGGATGAGACAAGAGGCCCGAGACGCGCAATTTCCGGCGCCCTTGTCATCAGTATTTGACGCTTAGGAGACATGTGATAGTGGCATCATTGCCGGTACACATTATTCGCGATAATCAGCTTAGCAGATGACATGCGTGTTGGAATAGTGAAAGCTGAAAAGGTAGAAAAGGGGAAAAAAAAAAAAAAGTTTAATTATAAAAGACATCAAGAGTTCTTTGAGACAATGTGAGTGAATTCGGATACTGTGCATCTGGTTTAGACTGTTCCTAATGAGCAATGCTGTGTCTTTAGCCAAAAGGTTTTGGAGAAGAAGCAGCCGCATTCCATTCACGACACCTGTGACAACTCGTGAGAGTAGACGAATATTTTGACAAGCCATGTGGTTGATTTCATTATAATCCGCGAAGCTTGCCTGCCCAGAGACGGCAATTGGCGACTATTAAATCAACCTAATTACCGAGGTTCGTCAAACTCTCACTCATGTATCCATTTGCGATATTCCAAGGCATTGTACAATGGTGACAGCTGGCCGCATATAGTCAACTATATACCCCAGATGACAAAGTGAACTTTGACGGTACTTATGGGAAGGGTGGATGCTTTCTTCTATTAGAGGAAGGTGACTTTCAGGCATTTCGCGAGGTTTGACGAGCAGAGATAATCACCGCGACGATAATCGGCGTTTTTGATGCCGGAATCTCGGAAACCGATGTTTCTCCACAGAGAGGAGGGGAGGGGTACGAAGTACCTAATCCGTAAGAGAAGGTAGCTTATGCAAATACCAACAGATGCGCCTCGCTCTCACGCGCGCGCGCGCGCGCGCAGCAGTGCGCACATGCTGGATGCAGCTGGCTGCTGGGCTGGGTGGCCCGGGATCGCAAAAGCACGTCAACGGGCGTCGAGCTCTGTTATTGGTTGCGCCGTCCGATCTAAGCCGCGCGTTGACGAAGCTGCGTGGCTCCCTGCAAGGGTTTGGGGGATTTCCCGAAGCTCTTTGCGAAGTTTGCGACAAGTTCTTTTTGCGACGAGGGAAGCTCTGACTATGAGTACGGAGTAGCGATGGGAGATGAAGCAGTGTCATGGGATGATGGGACAAGTTACGGAAGTCGGGAATCGGGGACGGGGACAGCTTAACAACCACAACGCATTGCTGAAAATAGGGCTGACAATGTTGTCTTTTTGTTGAGAAGTGAGTTGCCCAGCCCTTTGTTTGCTCCAGGTCCGGTCCGGGAAACAACGCAGTTGCATTAGGTTAGAGGTGTCAGATGCAGGGATGAACTCTATAATAAGTTGCCGTTTTGTGTGTCTTGCCGTATTAATTCTGGGCAAATACCTTAGGACCTAAGGTAAGGTAGCCGAGAAGGACGAATGGTATCCTTATGGATACCACAAAGTCTATGACTCTCACACATTGGCAAAGCCGGAAGTCATGGGAAAGCGACCCCTCTTTTATGAACATGGGCAATTTCTTATTGTGCCATGTTAATCCATGCGAGAAAACAGAATAGAAAGATACTAAGAACGGATACGGATAGTTGTCATTCATTCGCTCCACGCCCTTTTTGTCGCAACCACCACCATCCACCATTGACGAGTCACCTCTCTCTGACCACCACCCAGACAGAGTTCAGGTTGAGTGGAGGACCCGAAGAGGAGTAAGTCCGAATCTCTCCGGCCCGCTCTCTTAACGGATACCTTTTTTTGTGCCATCTTTTGTCTTGGGGGATCCGTTTTGTTTTGTAAGCAATCTCAGCTGTAATAGTCTTTCCCCCATGCTCTAGGCACTCAAGTACTCGGGCATCCGCGATTTTCCAAATAACGATGGCGTCATCGATATGACGGCCGATCGGAATCAGTCGCTGTTTATCAGCGATTCCTCTCTTCCAACCCCCCGGTTCAGCCTAGGACTGTGAGCCACGACCAGGAAGCAGGCCCGGCGAAGACTCCGTAAGGTGGAGGGGACCTATTTTGGCAAAAAGTTCCCTTTGGGTCCTTTTGGGCGTGTCCAATACCACATCGTGGGGATGACTCGTGGTCCGTTCGGGGCTTTTATTTTGTTGTTTTGCTTGCGCTTTGTTCCTTTTTGTATCCGTAATCCCGTAACGAGGATAGCTAGGTGACGGAGGAGGAGGAGGAGAAGGAGGGAAGGGAAGCTGAGGTACCTTTGGCTAAACACTAAATTAGCAGTTGCCATTGAGTACTACTTTGCATTCCCGTGAAAATGCTAATCTCGTGAATCGACTTTTTCCCTTTCCCGTCCCTTCCCTCCTCCATCTTTCTCTCTTCCTTTACTCCTCCAGCTTCCTCCTCCCTCCCTCTCATACTTCTGATCTACATCACTAAGGAAGCTTGACGATAACGGACGCCCAACGCCAACGAACGCAAAGAAGAACCGCGATACCGCAGAAGGAAGCTCACCAAGTAAACCATCCCGGTGATTCCGACAGCCACGATACCACTGGGTTTGAAATAGCTACAAGCTGCTGGCCATTCGAGTGAGAGAGAGAGCGTGTTATCTCGAGATCTACCCCGCCTCCACCATCGGAATCTGCCCCGCCAGATTCGCACGTACACACACATACGCACGCGCGGCGCGCATACACACAAAGCAACCAGTCGCAAAAGATAAGGTCTCTCTGGAAAAAGTGAGGCAAAAGTCGCAATCGTGGCGATCATCACCGACACCACCACTCCCACCACTGCCGCCAATATGTCGGACGGGAAACGCGCCGTAGACTCGGACAAGGGTTTGTAATACCCTTTTCTTTTTTGCGCCCTTCCACCTCGCATGTCGCAACGCAAGGAAACATGAGACTGAAGCATTGTTTCCTCCGCCATCTCACTTGCTTTCTCAAAGGCCAATGCTGCCAATGATGTCGCATTGTCGCAAACGATGAATCCCCCCCCCCTGTGAACACCAAAGCTAACCGTAACCCACAGTCTGGACAACCCTCATCACCAACCTCGACTACCTCTCAGGCCTCCTCACCCTCAACCACTCCCTCATCAAGTCCGGCTCTGCCTACCCCCTCGTCGCCCTCTACACAGACACCTTCCCCGCCGAGGGCCTCGCCGCCCTCGAGCGCCGCGGCATCCCCGCCCAGCGCATCGAGTACCTCCTCCCGACAAAGGGCCGCGACTACTCCAACGACCCGCGCTTCTACGACTGCTGGAGCAAGCTCTCCCCCTTCTCCCTGACGCAGTACGCCCGCGTCGTCCAGCTCGACTCGGACATGCTCGTCCTGCGCAACATGGACGAGCTCATGGAGCTCGAGCTCGACGACGGCGACTTCGCCGCCGAGCAGACCCCCGGCGCCGCCATCGGCGGTGGCAGCCCCCCAAAGAGCCCGACCCTCGACGACCTGGCCGTCAAGAACCCGAGCACCCGCGTCTTCGCCGCCGGCCACGCCTGCGTGTGCAACCCGCTCAAGAAGCCTCACTACCCCTCCGACTGGACGCCCGAGAACTGCGCCTTCAGCACGCAGCACGCCGACCCGGACACGGCGCAGCACACAGGCCCGGACCCCGTCACGGCCTCGCCCCTGGGCTTCATGAACGGCGGCCTGCAGGTCGTGAACCCGTCCGAGGCGCTGTTCCGGCAGATTGTGAAGCACATGGAGCAGGGCGCCATGGACATGGACTTTGCGGACCAGAGCCTGCTGTCGGATCTGTACCGGGGCCGGTGGGTGGCGCTGCCGTACGTGTACAACGCGCTCAAGACGCTGCGGTGGGAGGGCGTGCACGGGGAGATTTGGCGGGACGAGGAGGTGAAGAACGTGCATTACATCTTGGCGCCCAAGCCGTGGGACGAGATTGATGCCGTTACGGGGGAGTGGACGGGGACCGAGGAGAGTCACCGGTGGTGGGTTGACTACAACCGGGAGCGGAAGGCCATTGAGGTGGCGCAGGGGGTCGATGATAAGTTTTGATCGGTGAGCAAAGAAGTGATGGGGGAGTTAATGAGGGGAGACGTCTGCTGCCTCGATGGCTTTTATTGGTTTTGATTTTTTGCTGTTCAGATTTTTGAGATATTGGGATAACCGGCCATGAGTAATGGGGCTCATTAGATACATGTCTACGTCGACAATAGGCTTTGAAAAAAAAATATAATACCCGGGGTATGATCGCATACTGAGATGCATATTGACCTGATCTGCCTATCAACGAGACTCTGCCGTGTTCTGGCTGTTAGTGACCCAAACTTCATACAATCAGACATCACAGTCAAGTCAACAGTACCTAATCTCATATAATTGTTTCCGTCCCCGCGACATCCAGCATTCCATATTGTCACCTCATGCTACACGGACTCACAGCAACAGCAAAGGCACTCCATCATCGGACTGTCTCGTACTGCCAAATCCAGCGCCCAACCCGCTTTCAACTTCAAAAGCTCTCGTCATCACCTCCGACAGACATCTCTCTCTCGTTCAGTAAATCTAAGGTATGATTGTCAACGACCCTACGGGGACTACGATGATTCAAAGACAGTCTACAACCCTCTTTTCGCTCCAACTGACTTCTTCTCAGCCCCCCCCCCCCTCGCCAAAGAACAAAATCAGAAAACCTTTCCCATCCCAATTTCCCATATCCCCAGGCTGAATCAATGACAAAAGGGAGAAAGAGAGGCCCAAACTGATGATCGACCAATTCGCGAAATAACAACCTGTTTAATACTTTGCAAGACGAAAAATTGGAAAGTCCTCCTTCGCCAGTCTATGATGCGGTCTCATGCGGCAAATGAATTGAGTAAACAATAGAAAAAAGGGAGTTGGAAGTAAAAAAAAGTCCCGAATGCCTTATTCCTGGTATCTGGTGTATGTAATGCGTGTGCATTTCTTGTAAAGAAAGAACTTCCCACAGGAATCTTTAATGCCTCTTGTATTTCTAATCGCATAGTCAGTAAAGATATCTTCACAAAGATGCAACCCGGCTTCAGAAAACTCACCTCCTCGGCTCTCCGCCTGTTCTGCGGGTCCAGGCTATTCGTCGCGCCCATGAGCGTCTGTCCGATGGCCTTGGTAGCTCCAATGGCCGGCCGGAAAATAATGGTAGGCGCCCGCTTCAGCACGGCCTTGGCGAGACCTTGCGCGCTTGAGCTATCCATCACCTCACCCGGAACCGCAATGATGGCATCGCGGGCCATGTTCAAGTCTCTCGTCAGGCTCGAGTAGCCCCCGCGCAAGCCCTGAATGACACCGGTGGGCTGATCCGCGTACAGAGAGATCTGCTTCTTCTCTTCTGGATCGAGATCAGCCTCTTCCCACGTGTTGTCAGTCTGGGGCTTGTTGAGCAGACCCTCGGCGCCTTGCAGAGCATATTGCGTTCCGATGGCCAGTTTGGCCCCAAATTTGACCATTTCGGTGCCCGTGGTGCGTGCAAACGCCGCTGCGCCCTTTCCAATGCTTCGAACGATGCGTCCGTCTTTTTTGTATTCCTTGATGGGAACCTCAATAAGTTCCTTGAATCCACTACCAATATTGACAATGCCTCTTACTGGCGCGAGACCTGCGAGAACGCCAGCCAACTGAGTGCCCTTGACATCCGGCATCCAGATGTCATTGAGGATCTTGCCCATTCTGTCAAAACCAGAAACACCATAAATAATGGTGTGCCTCAGTGTCAGACGTGCTTCGTCCAGAATGATAAAGTTCATAAACTCCGTGGTTCGGCCCGATTTGAGGCCGGCATAGTCGACTCGCTTGGGTTTGAAATCCAGCTTGACGGGAATGTCGTGGACCTCGACTCTCTGCAGGAACGGCACATCGCTCGTCGAACTGTGGACGGGGGCGCTGTCGTCCTTGAACTCAAAGAATCTCGTAATGAAGTCGAGCGCATCTTGGTCAACATGGAGTCGAAGTGGCAACAGAGTGACTCTTAAAACCATCTCCGAAGCCGCAAGATCCGGCTGCGGCTTAACGGTGAGCAGTTCGAGGTGGGCCATGCTGGTGCCCATCTCCCGCTCGCCGGCATCTTGGTCATAGGTTGCAAACTTCTTCCAGGTAGAGGTTGGGACGTGGTCAAACACATCCAAAGTCTGGATCCGTACGTCGATAGAACTCTGGGTCTCGCCAGAGTCAGGCGGGAAGGCAATCAGATCAACGTTGACTCCCTGCAGCTCGAACGTGATCTTGTGGTGCTTGCTCCGGTTCAACCTCAATCTCTTCTTAGGCCTAACTGCTCCTGTTCGGCCAGTTGTCGTTGTGAAGGCTGTCGTCGCGAGAGACTCAGTCTCTGTGGCGTTATCATTTAACTCCTGGTTGACCATCTGCGCGAGCTCTCGGGGATCTTGCTTTGTGGAGATGCCGATGTAGATGGAGTTGAAGAGGAAATCCCCAATCACTGTCTCATCTTCCTCCGCATCGTCTTCAAAAACAGCACGCTCTGATCTGCGGCGACGTTCGTAGGCCTTGTCCTCAACATCTCGTACAGCCTTGGAGATGACATCGCGCGTGCGCTCCCAATCGTATCCGTCGAACAAATTCCAAATGACGTGCACGTCGCGGACCGAAACTCGAAGTGGGCTTCTCTTAACAAGCTCCTTTGGCGCTTGGTCATAGCTGTTCTTCGACGAGTTCCAGACCTGGGCTCTACCGTCGGTCTCGGGTCCCTTATCGAAGAAATTCTCGTGTATCACCAGGTCACTGCCATCATCGGAATGGTGTGATGCACTTGCGTTAAAACTCGTAAGCAAGACCCCATCATGTGTATCTTGAGTCGTTGTAGCGTTCGATGTGATGGAGCCCTCTGCGTCGAAAAGAGGCTCCGAAGGGCCGGCGTCCTCATAGTATCGTGAGTCAATTTGTAGTGGGCTGCCATCGCCTGACATATCGTCTTCATCACTGCCCCCTAGCTCCTGAGCGAGCTCAAAGTCTTTGTCAAAGTCATAATCGCCTTCTGCTCGCCCAAAGGCCTCGGCAGAAATCGAAGCCAAGAGATCCTGGACAGGGACGACTGAGGTGCGGTACTTGTTCTCCTTGCTCGGTGGAGTAGGTGGCGTCAGCGCGTTGGCCAAAGTGATGAGGGTCTGGGTCGAATCGGCGCATGTCTCCAGCACAAGTAGATCATCACGGAGCTCGACATCGATATGTTTTTCACCATCATCACGGCTTTCCGACACCTTAACGCCTGCCTTTGCAGATGAGATGTAGCAGATGCTCACGTAGCCTTGAGAAACAAGTCGCGAGACCTGTTGGGAAGACATATCCGCGGACTGCCGACGGTTTACGGTAGAGTTCGCTCCTATGTTAGTAATGTCGTCAATGAGCAAGATCGAGGCCTTGTTGAGATCCAAGTTGGCCGTGGTATCCACGTCTTTTGGAAGGACCACTTGAAGCCGAGCATCAGTTAGGGCGATGAGGAGTTTCGAGGGAAGCCCCAGTGGGTTCAGACCGATCAAACAATCGCGGAGGACCAAGTCGACCGTCATAGGCTTACTATTCGGTCGGGTAGGTTCAGTCATGCGTGCGGGTTGAGGCTTCTTGCCGGTCAGGGCAGAGTGTGCTTGTTCGCCGAGATTGGCCACAGAGGCGGCAAGGCTGGCTTCGAAATCCTGTGGTGTAGCATCCTCCCCGAGTCCAAGAACATCCATGATCGTCGGCACTCGATAGTCGACTGTGATATCGCGCATCTTGATTTTGATCACCGGCTCCATCTCGTCCCCAATCATGCGTACCATAAGGACTGGGCCTTGGGTAAGCGTTCCCGGCGGTAGTGTTGTTGAAGAGCTCACAAGTTCCTCTCGATGGTTGCGATTAACGGAAATGGCGTGGACGCCGAATGCCACCAAGGAGGGCACTGTAATCTGAGCGACTTCAAAGTTCTTCAGGTTCGCATTGATCGTGCCAAGCTTGCCGCCCAAGTCGATGACCGCACCGAGCTCCTTGACCTCGGCCAGAAGCAGGATGCCAGGCCTGTCATCTTCTGGGAGGTATTTTGCGACGGTCGCCAGTCGGGCAACCTCTTCGCCCAGCGCGGGGAGGCAATTCAGTTGATGTATGCGATCGACCCTTACGTTCAACTGGTCGAAAGTCACTCGCAGAACCCCGCCCTTGCGCCTTTGTCGTAAGAGCGTGTCCACCATGATTTCATCATCGCCCTGGTCGAACTTGGCCTTGGACGGGATAATGAGTTCGAGGAGCCTTTCGAGGTCCTTGTCCTTCGGCGTCGCGAGGTACTCGAAGCGTACACCTCCAATCTCGGCGGAAATGGGCGGCTCTGCTCGGGAATTCCTGATATACGGCCCTGCCAAACGCACTTTGCTGATTGCGAAACCGATGCCTAAATCTCGGCTTACCATCTTGACTGCACTCGTCTCCAAACCAACGCTGCACTCTCTGCCCTTCAGTTCCAGATTGAAGCCCCCTATTCGCATATCAATCTTGTTTTCTGCCGAGGCCGACTTGTCGTCCGGGTTGATTGGAGCGTCAAACCGGACTCCGCGGGGTTTAGGGGGTGGTAGTACCGGCGCTCTGACGGACGGCGAAGCATTCGATGACATTGAGGAGCTCATGTTAAGGAAACTGCTCAAGCCGCCAAACCAACTGAACGTCTCGTCCAGTCTTTGCAAATCAAGCTGTATCAGTAGTGGTAATGTAGTTACTTCGGTCCGAATTGAGTCGGCCGACTTGACCACCTTCACAGTCACGTCAGAGCCGGCTGAAGGAAACTTGTCCATAACAGAGGCCCTCATCTGGAGGCTCTGGTCGAATGAGATGATATCGTCCCTTGCGTAGCCGAAGCGGAACTTTTCGAGATCTACAGTCGTTTCGAGACCCTTCTTCGATGACTTGAGTGATATGTTGAGTTTATCAAGATCCGTTCGTAGTAGAATTTCAGGTTGCATCTGCAAACCGGGAGAGCCCAGTATTCTCTCGGCTGTATCAGCAACACCGCCCAATTGATGAAGGAAGTGTAGTGAAATCTTTTCAAATACAACATTGATGTCGGGCATCGTTGATTCTTGCTGCGGCTTTGCAGCCGTCTTTGGGGCGGGCGCAAGGCTGTCTTTGCTCTTCAGTGCATCCAACAGCTTTCCAGCTACGACCGCAAGCAAATATGCCAGCGAAGCGTCGAATCGAATTTCCAAAGGCGACAAAAGAACCTCTAGCGCCCCATTATTATCTGGCTCGGCGAAGGGAAGGTCGTTTGGCATTGGCGCGAAGCCCGGCCTCGATGCTGACGGAGGGGAATACACGGAGAACGCTCCGGGAAGTTGAGGCGCAACTGATCTCGCCAAACCAGGTGATCCTGGTGCTTGGCTCAGAACAGAGGCTTGGGCATCGGCTGGCACATGTACATGATGATGCAGCGATGGAACGTAGAGGGAAATGTTTTGCAGAGACACGAGTTCCTTGACCAGTCTTGTCGGTCCCCTTGGGGTTGCCACGTCGTCGGCCGGTGCTGGCGCATCTGCGAACTCATCCCGTGTGAAACTGGCCGATGGTGGCTCCTTTGCGTCCTCAAATCTAGGATCAGGCTGATCTACTGGAGGCGGCGACTGAGACCTCTGCGATGCCGGCGCATCCATATTGTCAAGAGGCTTTGACTCCGGAATGCTCGGAGCCGCTTCGAATGCTGGTGGAGTTTGTTGTCTCGGTACGGGGCTCGACTTCTTGAGCTTGGGCGAAGCCTCTGGGCTCGAATCCGCATCCCACCCTCCTGGCATCCGGGATCCAGTTGGCTCGGCCTGCGAAAAGGCACTCATGTACATGCTCTCGGCTTCTTCGTGGGTGAATACGTGAGACTGCGCCAGATCATCAACCTCACCAGAGCTCGAGCTCTGAGAAGCTGTAACAGATTGTTGCAACGCCTCGGTAGGTGCGAAATCACCCACGTCATTTAGCATGTCATTGTCTGCTGATTGAAGCGACGGTTCCGACCTCGCTTCTCTTTGGAAACTGGCCCACGGTACAGGCTCATCTTCGTCTCCTTGGATAGTGTCTCCTTGGATAGTGGACTGGGATAGTGGAATGTGTCTCTGAGGAGAAAAGTCTTGATATATCGATGCCCTGGGCGTTGTCGGTTCCTCCTCTTCTGCTTGCTCCTCCGGTTGACTCGAGAAATCGTACGGAATATTAAAGGCTTCTTCGCTGTCCTGTAGTAGCGCATCATCAACCTCGGACAAGTCTGCTGAATCGGACAGGAAGCTCTCCTGCATGGTTGGTCGGAAGGTACTGTGCCTTGATGCTGAGGTGCGCTCGCTAAAAGATGGTGACTGAGAAATTGATGGAGATGAGACGGACGGAGAGCGTGCAAACTGCGAGAAGACGGTCGCCTCTGAAATCAGATACGCTCGTATTTTTGATAGTGCAATGTGCCGCTTCCCATCTTTCGGCACAATCGTCGGCGCACCTTCGTCGTTGTGCGCCTCCGCAGTAACACCTTCGACATCTATGCGATCCAGCGCGAGCTGGAAAGTGACGAGCTCCGGCGTTGTCGAGGTCGGCTCGAGGGGAACTTCGACGTCCATTTGGAATGTGACCCCTCGAATGCGCACTTGGATGCGGTCGACGATGCCCTGGAGAAATCCGGCCAGGAATCCCGGCAGGGACAACGGCTGCCCTGTACCGAACTGGCTCCCGTCATCACTCATTGAGCTTTCGCTCATTGTGGAACCGCCCAAGTCCTGTGTCTCAGCTGCGAGAGCATCCTCCAGCCTCCTCTTCTCTTCGGCAAGTTTCGCATCTTTAAGCGCCGCATCTTCGTTCAGGAAAGACTGCGCAAGGTTGACCGTATCCGGTAGGCCCTGAGCATCGTCACTCCTCGCTGCGGCCTTTGTCTTTTTGTCATCGCCAATAGTTGACACTTTCAAACGGACGTCGACACCATCGATTTCGATAACGATAGGGCTTGTGTAAAAGTCGACCGGGATGGTAACGTTGAGTTTCAGCACTTTGGCTTTCTGGACCTGGAACGAAGCGGGGAGCTGGAGAAGTCGTTCGAGTTTCTAAAGGCGTACACAGGATCTTGTTAGCCCTCCGACTATGGCCATGGCCCCTACATCAAGTGGCTGCTGACTGGAGTACGAGACATACCTTGAGGCGCACTCCAACATCCTTGAACTCTGCCGTTGTTGTCCTGCCCAGCGCAAACTGCAGGTTCTCCATATCCAGCGTCTCCTCGTCTAGCAGTTCCAGACGCCGCAGAGCGTAGATGAGGAGGCGCTTCGACAGAGTCGAGCTTCTGAAGCTCTGGAATATCGTCGCCATTTTGAGCTCGGTATTCGCAACCCTCGGTGGGTTGCTCGCTTCGGGGGAGAAGAGCGACGGTGTTGGTTTATCGATCGATCGATCGGCTTGGAGGTCTCGGAGGAGTAAGGTAGAAAGGAGGAGGATGGCCTCTCCAAGTTGCAATAGGTTGGCCGGAATGTGGTCCTTAGGCTGCAGGAAGCAGGAAGCTACGCTGGTCTTTGGAGCGAATTCGGAGGTCAATAGGCTGCGGTTCACCGGGCATGGGTAATGCAGGCTGCGATCGCCGTGTTATCAAGAGACACCCTGCCCAAGGCGGGGACGTTGTTCATGATGTGCTGGTCATCCAGAGAAAGGCTTCGCTACTACGGAGGTTCAGATGTCGAGATAGATTGTGGATGGAGTTGTAAGTAGGTACAAGTGAGGATGCAAAGGCCGACAAGGGCCGGAGAGGTGAAATCAAAGAGGTCGGAGATGTACAAGGGGAAAAGAAACAAGAAGGACAAGAAGGTGCAAGGTAAGGTAGTTCAAGTTTGGACCCAAGCGCCTTAGCTGGGCAAAGGCAAATGCAGAGAGACCTTGGTGTGAGGTGCTCTTGGACAGCGGCAACGGGTGGTGGTGGTGACAGAAGGGTAGAACCTAAGGCAGATAGGTCACTGATGCCCAGACGTGGTGATGAGGCAAGCCGTGACTAAGGTGAGGCAAAGGGTACTTGTTGACTGGGCTGTACAGACGTGCAGATGAGAGGCAAAAGGAGGTCTACCTTGGACACAAAAGCATGAGTATGAGCATGAGCATGAGCAGAGCAACGAAGCATGCCGCAATGAAGAGGAGGAAAGGCGGGACACAGGCATCCAGGTCACTCCCGTCCACTCCCGGCCAAGCAAATGCACTAGAGATTGGTTCCCCCCACTGCCTCTAACAGCGCGTGACTCTGGCCGGGTTCACGTCACCGTCACCGACAGGGTGTGCAGGGGTCCTCTATCAGTTGACTTGCTCCCAAATGGCCTTTATCGATAAGGTGGCAGTGGGTTGGACAAGGGAGAGGGAATGACCGTGGCTGAAGCCGATAGGATGGTTTGATGTTGGGGGCCACTGGGGAGGGGGGAGGGGAGGGGCTTCATCACTTGTGACTCTGAGGAATGTCCCCTCCATGGTGGTGCAGTGAGCCGTGCGTCTGTTCCACCTGATTGATGCAGAACCCGCCACGCCTTATTCCCATCTCAGTACGTACCTTACCTCTATAGGTACCTACCTTACCTTAGGCACGCTAGGGTAGAGGTTGTCTCCAAACACCAAACATGTACATAGAGACTTCATCACCAGAAATGTTTCTCGAACAGGTCCCTTCTATGATGGTATTACTCCATAGGCCCTGCAATACATCGGCTATCAGCCCAGTCATAAACATGCTTCAGTCACTTTTGGGGTTGGCAGGTTGGGTACACGAAAGCAAACTAGTTGCGGAGTACCTTACCCTGTCTTTCCCTTCTGCATGTGAAGTTGTCATGAGAGAATGGTAGACAGACCCCACATTCCACAGCCATCGAATTGTCTAATACCTACTCCTTTTTGTCTTGGCTAAATTTCAACACAATCTCCATTACGAGACTCGGAATCAACAAAGAGCAGAAAACAAAGGCAGAGAAACGACGTTCTGCCTAGTATCATCCCAGCCTATCTTTTCATCAGAGTACCATTGTTTCAGACCATCAGCGCTCAGATGCAAATCCAGACGTACTTCGCCCTAAAAAAATATACTCATTGTAAATAGTTCGTTGAAGAATCAAATGACAGCCGTCATCGTCGTGGATCATCTCATCTACAACAAAAGAGAATACAGCACAAAGGTTCCCCCGGTATGGAGAGGCCCTGGCCAGAATGCAAGATACCACCAGTGACTCCGTCAACCACCAGGCCATGCAGGATGCGCCGTATGAATCGCCCAGTTCCGAGCCATATAACCACCATATCAAGGCTGAGCGAGAGGCGGCTCCGTTCAGCATCCCGATTACTGGTCCTCTTCTGGAGACTTGCTGCTCGCCCGCCCGTGGGCCTCGGCAACCCTTCGGCCGACACTCTCACCGCTCCAGTAAGCTCCCGTCGCCGTCCCTAGCGCCACGAACGGCGCCGTGTGTTCGCCCGCCAGCCACAGACCGCCTTCCGGTACGCCTTCCCGCATCGCTTCAATGTCCTTGTCACCCTCCAACAGTCCGGTTGGGAAGTTGCTGTAGCTGCCGTTGCCCGCCAGATCGTCTCGCAGCCAGTCCGTCGACAGACTTCCCGTCGGCTTACAGTCGGGCGAATTCTCGTCGTAATGTGGCAAGCGGGAATAGTAAGGCTTGAAGAAGTCGTACAAAAAATAGTTTCTCTCCGGTATCGTCTTCAGCCTCGACACGCCTTCGGTAATGTACTTGGACTCGTCTCCAAAAATGTAGAACAAGAGCGTCGGGTGCGAGTGCTCGCCCATCGAGGCAAGATCAACAATCTCCTGGTTCCATCTCTTTGGGTTCGTCTCTTGAGCATATGTCGGCGCAAGCCATTGGCAGAAGCCCTGCACCACGCGGCCCTCTGCGTCGGGCTCGAGCCAAAACGCTTTGGGAAAGCTGATGTATACCTTCTCCAGGCATCCATATCCGATGGCTTGGATTCCACGTTCGACTCTCTCAGGTAACGGTGGTTCGAATGCTTGAAGATTCTTCTTCAGCCAGCCCAGGGGTGTCGTCATGACGACATCGTCAAACTCCAAAACCTCGCCGGTATTGGTGTGAACTCTCGGTTTTGGACGTTCCGGGGTTTTGAGCTCCACCTTGGTAACGATAGTATCGTACTTGACATCGGCATTGTGCCTGACGGGCTCTGCAACTCGCTCAAAGATCTTTTCGTATGTACCAGCGCAGAACAAGTTTTCTTGCACAAGTCAGCCATAAGTCTGCAGGACTCCAAATTTGAAAATTCTCACCTCCATCTATGCATTCCTCGAGCCAAAAGAATTTGAGACTTTGGGTTGTAATTGGACTGCCAGAAAAAGCACCCCAGAGCTCTGCAATCTGGAGAACGGTTTTTCGCTTTTCAGCAAAGCTCTCCTCGGTATCGGGAATTTTCTCAACCACCCTTTCCTGGAAGAAGTCCCAGAGACTTTCATCGGGGGGTATAGTGGCCGTGTTCTTGTTGGAGTGTTGGAAGGCGTCCTGAACAATGTCCCACATCAAACTGGAGTAAATTTCGCTCTCGTCCAGTTTAAACAGGTTTCCCGAATCATCAAACACATACGACCGGTGATCCCAGCTTCCCACGGCCGTTCCCGTCTCTTTGGCCAGATCATTGATGGGATTGTCGTCTGTGCCATGGATCCAGTTCGGACCAAGGTCTACAGTATGGCCGTTGGGTAGTGTCTCCTGGAACATACGTCCGCCAAGTCGCTCTCGGCCTTCAATAATGGTCACCAGCAGGCCATGTTGGTTTAAGATATCAGCGCAGCGCAGACCGGCGAGGCCAGCACCGATAACAGCAATATGGGGTCTTGGACCCGACTCTGACTGTTTGCGCTGTGACGTGTCAGGAGGAAATTGCCTTGACGAACATTGACATGCAACTTTCGTATTGTACACTGAAACGTGTATACTATCAAAGGTACGGTCGTGGTAAGAATCGGACGGGTTCGCCCATCCCATCAAAAGAGACAGTCGGTGTTCCCGGCCCGATGCGTCCCACTAACGGCGATGGGCACGTGTTTGACAGGAAGCAGCAGACTTACCCGCAGAAGTGAGTCCATGGTCAGCGATCTAAGCAACAACTTGTCTTGTCCGGACCCAAAAAGGTTCTGGGCTCGGCAGGACTCTAAATCCTGGTAAATGCGGGATGTACTCCGGTTGGCAGGGCTGGTGTAAGAGACTGAGTAAGCGTCCATGGCGGCAAGTATTCGAGGAAATGCAATAAAAGAGAGTGAGGGTATTGTGGCGGTATTTGACAATCTGGTCGCCAAAGTTGATTAATGGGGGAGAGCGCGGGCGAACTATGCCGCAACACTGCTGGTTGGGTGCTGATCCACAGTAGAAACAAGCAAAGTCACAGGATATGAGCCCGCGTCTGGTTTTGTGAGAACCCCAGACTGAGTGAGACAGAGAAAAGGAGCTATCGCGATCTTGAGGGCAGGAAGAAAAGGTCAGGCGGAAGAGGCAACAGAAGTAGTGTGGGGATAAGAAGGGAGGGGAGGAACGTGGTGAAATGTCTAGCTCGCAGCAGCTAAGGCGTTCTGGTCAGGATCCAGGGTGGTAGAGTCGATATATAACAGGACCCGTGGATCTGGGTGCAGCGGCCGGGAAGGTTAAGCGCGAGGAGAGTCCAGATAAGGTATGGTGAAGGTAACAACAGGCTCCCCATGTAGGTTGTAGGTTGATGACGGGAGTGCCTTTGATTGAGCCAAGGTGTGCGCCATGCAGTAGTACCGATCGGAGGTGAGAGTGATACCTTGCGTGGCCGAACAGGTTCATGAAAGACATGAAGGCGCATCGGACGAAGAAGGTGGCGGAGGAAAGAAGAGACTGGGGACATTGGATGTTTGCCATTCCAGAATCTGCAGCTTGCCAAAAACCACTTTAATCTTCTTTCTTCCGACAAAGGTCGTCATGCAGATGCTGTACAACCCACAGCAAGTCCCAACTACACCTCCATTTCACTTCCCCCCTCTTAAGGCAATGGCAATGACAAGTAAGTACTCGGGACTGTCGCCGACTAGGCTCGCGTAGAAGCGGTGCAACAGATGGTTCGAACAAGTAGCTGGGGGTAGATGCCGTTGTACTCCGACAGGACGCTTATGTGCATTTTGGCTCAACTTGTCATTAAGCCACCAGCACGTGGAACGCCATCACGCTTGCCCACCACTGGTTCAGCGGCGCCATTACTCTCGAGGCTTTCCGCGGGGAAGAGTTGACGGTTGGCTGTGCTAGGTAGGTACACCATTGGGAGGCGACGTTGGGTATTTTCGTGTTTGTGTAACGGGGAAATGAGGGGCGGCAAAGAGAGAACTAAGAATCGAAATGAGGAAATTGAGAGGCAGAGGGCAGTGAGAATAAGATAATAAGGAGAATATCGGCGTCGACGGTGAGAACGTAGAACTTACAATGCAATACGCGATCGGGCGGGGGAGACAGCACGCGCGCTAAGCCTCGATATCATCCGGGATCATGAAGGAAAGAGGCAGAGAAGAACGAGGGACGAGGGCGTGGGCGTAGGCGTAGGCGTAAAAGAAGCCGCAGACGCAGATGCAGACGAGAAACGTCCAAGGGAGGACGGGAGAGAGAAAGAGGCCCGGATGAGAAAATGGGAGAAAGTTGAGGTTGCTGGTTTGGTTCCAGTTTGGATTTTCGGTGAGCTGCAGCTCCCGTCATGAAATTTTTGGCAGTGAACCTGGGCGTTCAGGGTCTTTCTTGCTGGGTCAGATCCCAGTTGCCAGGAAAGGGCGGGATCGGATAATGAAAGTTGTACTGGTGTGCGGTGGAACTGGAAATGGTGGAACCTCGTGGGAAGCCCGTCAGGTAAGGTAGACGGCGCAAAAGTGTTCCGTCGTGAGAATGAGGTGCTACTTGGCTACCTACCTCTGTCTGAGGTAACCGTACATCTGGACAGGGAAGGACTACCTACCTAAAGGTACCTCAGATATTACCCTACTTTACTCTCCGTGCCTTCCTCAGACAACCCCAACAGAGAATGACAGAAACGGCTGAGAATGAAGGAAAGTGTGGACGAAAAGGAACGAGGGGCACTTTCTCTCTGGGACCGGTGACACTTCACTGCTCCTTCTCCACCGACAGCGTCATTCCTCCACCTTAATCTCCATCCAACGCTCTCCGCTCCTTTTTTTTTTTTTTTTTTTTTTTCCTTTACTGCGAGAGAAGTACCCTTCCACACTTCCATGCTCTCCCCTTCCACCTTGTCACCACCACATCCCTCTCCGCCGCCTACCTGAACCTCTCCTCGACTGACACACGTCCTGTTATGCCCACCCTGTCACGATGCCGGCCAACTGACTCGATGCTCTGCCAGGAAACGCACTGAAACTGCAAATAAGAGGAGCCGACGATACCCTCAAGCTTTCTGACCTACCTTGACAGCAAACAAAATGCCAAGTGCCAGCATCCAACTTGCTGCATCTTTTCCTCAAAGGAGCCACACCTGATGCTGATAGGCCCTTTTACACGCCCAATCGGGCCTTGCTGACCGCGACTAGGACACACTACCGCCGATCATGCCATCTTTCTAGAATCCCGTCTATTACTCCGTATCCTCTAGTTCTTCGGAGTGCGGACTACGGAGTACCAATTTCCCTTCCCACTTGCCGGGCTTGATCAGACAGAGCCTCCAAGGTCACGATGCCTCCGCCATCATCACTCGTCCTCATTTTCCTTCTACTAGTGCACATCGGTGCTGGCCAGTCGCAGGATGACAGCCAGCCAATCCAGCCACCACCATCCGCAGACGCCTCAGAGAATCACCTGTCATGGCAATCTGCCTTTTGGGCTCTCCTCGCCCTTGTCCTCAATACCGCAACCCAACCGTGCGGGAAGATCTGCGGGTTCCCCTCGGAATGGGGCTTTTGCCTCAGGTGGTCGCCAGTTGTCTGCGTCATTAACTCGCTCGAAGCCCTCAGCTGCCTTCGCCTCCACCACCACTCTAAACGGACTCTGGTTGTCGCACCACACAAATACAACACAGAAATAGATATCTCACACAGTGACGTGGCCAACTTGCAGCGCAACACCTTGATCCGTATTGTCGCCTTCATCTTGGGACCTCTATTGCAAGCGACCAAG
Organism: Colletotrichum acutatum; assembly: GCF_030867785.1. Classification (NCBI taxonomy): domain Eukaryota; kingdom Fungi; phylum Ascomycota; class Sordariomycetes; order Glomerellales; family Glomerellaceae; genus Colletotrichum; species Colletotrichum acutatum. The sequence continues at coordinate 137,667 of NW_026849076.1, forward strand.
TTGTACGCATGTCAGGGCACCTTCTGGGTTCAATTTCTAGCATCCATCTACCTCACCAGTTTCCTCTGCGATGAGTTGGTGCTCGGCCTCATATGGATAGCCGGACCCGCGGAGGGCCGGAACAGGGTGATCGGGCTGGTCGAAGCCGTGGCGGGGAGTCGCCTCCGCCCTCCGGTCCACTTCCCGCTCCTCAGACTTGAAAGCGATGCGGCTATGGACGAGGACGACCAACTTCGAGACAGCCGCACAACTTTGAGACAAGCTCTGGCCATTATCGCCTCTCACTTGCTGCTAGGATGGTTTTTGGTCGAAACTATTACCGGAGCATATATGACGCACTTTCATGCCGTTATATTTAGCATGCTCGGAACGGCTTTTCTTGGCAGCATCGTGTCAGGTATCTTTTGCGGCTTGCGTTCCTACAAGAAGCATCAAAAGATGCCGCAAGTCTTTTTGGACGTCCTGTATGGCGTTGGCAACGTCATATGGCCAACTGGACTTGTGCTTGCCATTGGAGAAAAGTGCCAGGGGCTGGCAGTGATACAGGCCAACGGTATCATAGACTTCAACGCCAAAGGTTCTGGCAGCCAATGGGCCTGGAAAATCGGAATGGTCCTGTGGACTCTGGAGATATCCCGATGGGCCCGATTGCACCTCACAACTAGCAATCGATACGGGATCCCAAAGCCCGTGGACGTCATTCTTCCACTCTGGGCGAGTGCGCATATTGTGGTTGCACTGGCCATGTTTAACTTTGCGTATGATCCGAGTCGTACTTACAAACCGGCTTGGACCGATGTGCTGGGATGAGATCACGCCATGAAGAGCCAGGGACCAGCCAAGTAGGAGAAAGCGGGCTTACTCGTGTCTACTGTACACAAGCAGGAAAGCAGATGTTCACAAAGGATATATTCGCCTACCTACGACAGTCCGATGTTCGTCAAGGTTATTCGCATGGTCTGATGTCAAGGTCAGCGTAATGTTCGCCGTCTGATCACTGAAGACACTGGGAGCTCAGGGGCTGACCTCTCCAAGCTACGAGCTGCAACATACACGTTCTTGATCAATTGTTCTGGAAGGTTGCATTATCGACAACGTAAACCCATGAGGCCACCGGAGCCTCATGGCTTATGGTTGAGCCGCTACGTGTGAGCAGACTCGGCCGAATTCTTGTTTACTGAAAGGGGACCTCCAAACTCGGAATCTCATTATTGACTTGAGGGATGCAACTGTACGGGGGAGACGGCCCCTCTGCGGGGTAAAAGCTTCCCGCCTTTGTGGGGAGCATCAACAGGGGGCTCTGTCGCGTCGCGCAGCCTCTCAGACGTCTCAACCAGCGATCATATCTACTTTGGAGCAAAGTTTCGCAGCAGGATTTCCCTCGAATTCCCGTCAAATAACAAAAGTCAATTTCTATCCAGGGTCTTTGTGGTTTCACTGGACTTTGGAGTGATTAATCAACAAAGGCCGCGGTAGACTCCGAAGTGCAAACACAAAGCTTCTAGTCCCTCGATTTGCCCCAGCTGCCGCCCCCCGGCCAGGCTAAACATGGCATCCCCCAGACGCCGTCTCATTCCCCAGCCTCCCGCCATCCAATCACAGCTCCGCCGAATATCAGCACGAACCCGGAAGGTCGCCCACGCTCCACAAGAGCCGAGGCTCGCGGCACGATTTCCAGACATGGCTGGACGCCGTCCATTCCCCCTAGACCCCCAGACCGATGTCAACCGATAGACGCACTGCCTCCTCAACTAGAATGACCTGACCGCCGGCGCGACCTGCCCGAACTCTCTCTTTATCCTCGTGAACCCGCCCTCTGAAGAGCCAACTTCAACTTCTCCTCCTACCTCGACGGATATCCCATCTCCCGTAGACGAATCGAGCCTCCAATTCGACTGCTAAACCCCGCCGTCAGCTTGTCCCTTCGATTCTTCCTCATTAGTCCGAATAATAAAGGTGTCCAAGCACAACTCCAACCTGCCCACCATGGCCGCAAAGACGTTCTCTCGCGACGAGGTCGCAAAGAACAACACGGAGGACTCCCTCTGGTGCATCATCGACTCCAAGGTCTACGACCTGACCGACTTCGCCATGGGTCACCCCGGTGGCGAGGCCGTCCTCCGTCAGGTCGCAGGCCAGGACGCCACAACCCAGTTCTACAACCTCCACCGTCAGGATGTCCTCACAAAGTACGACAAGACCCTCGTAATCGGCACCGTCGAGGGCGAGAAGCCCCAAGTCGTCGTCACTGGCCCCGGCGAGCTGTCCCCGGTGCCGTACGCTGAGCCTACCTGGCTCACGCCGCAGTTCAAGTCCCCCTACTTCAACGACTCGCACCGTTCCCTGCAAAAGGCTATTCGCAAGTTCACCGACGAGCACATCACCCCCGTGGCTCTTGAATGCGAGGAGAAGGGCGAAGTCATTCCCCAGGAGCTCATTGATAAGATGTCCAAGGCGGGAGTGCTACACATGCGCCTCGGGCCCGGCAAGCACCTGCATGGCGTAGAGCTTTTGGGCGGCGCCGTTAAGGGCGAGGAGTTTGATTACTTCCACGACATGATTCTTAGCCAGGAGATGGCCCGGACCAACTGCCGTGGTTTCCAGGATGGTATGCTCGCGGGTATGACGATTGGCCTGCCTGTTGTTCTCAACTTTGCCAACTCCGAGTCGCTGCGCAAGCGCGTTGCGGATTCGGTTTTCAGCGGCAAAGACAAGATTTGCTTGGCCATTACCGAAGCATTTGCGGGAAGTGATGTTGCAGGTATTAGAACCACTGCGGAAAAGACACCTGACGGAAAACATTATGTGAGTCTACCAAATTTTTTGTTCCCGTCCTTTTTGATCACAACCACAACTACGACTCCGCGCAACCATCACAACTCCCTCAACCACAACCACAACAACACCACCACAACACAAGTTGATCAATAACTAATTAAATCATCAAATAGATCGTCAATGGAACCAAAAAGTGGATAACGAACGCTACGTACTGTTCGTTTTTTGTTGTTGGCGTGAAGACAGACAAGGGCCTCAGTGTCCTCCTTATAGAGAGAGGCGAAGGGGTTGAGACCAGGCCTATCAAGACATCCTACTCTCCAGCCGCAGGAACGGGTTTCGTCACCTTTGATAACGTCAAGGTTCCAGCAGAGAACTTGCTGGGCCAGGAGAACAAGGGTATTCACGTCATCCTGAGCAACTTCAACCACGAGCGGTGGACCATGGCTTGTAAGTCTTCATCTCTAGGCGTTGTGTCTGTTCGACTCGAATAGCGCTGACTGGGATTCAACTAGGTGCCACAATCCGTCAATGCAGAGCCGTTGTCGAAGAGTGTCTCCTCTGGGCAAACCAGCGTCTCGTCTTCGGCAAGCGTCTCATTGACCAACCCGTCATCCGCCTCAAGTAAGCACCCCGCCAACCCTCTACCCTTACCCCTGAACTTCCACTTACACATACACAAAATAGGCTCGCAAAGATGATTGCCCTCACAGAGTCCCACCAATCTTGGCTCGAGACGATCACCTACCAGATGAACTCGATGCCCTACAAGGAACAAGCAAAGCACCTCGGCGGACCCATCGGCCTCCTCAAGATGAGCGCCACCCGCGCCGCGCACGAGATCGCCGACGAGTCAGTCCAGATCTGGGGCGGCCGCGGCCTCACGCGGACGGGCATGGGCCGCGTGATTGAGATGTTTAACCGCACGTACAAGTTTGATGCCATCCTCGGTGGCGCGGAGGAGGTGTTGGGTGACTTGGGAGTCAGGCAGGCTATGAAGTTCATGCCCAAGTCGAGGTTATAAGGGGAGTCTCTTGGGGCGCGGATGAACAGGACCGGTTTTATGTGCCGGGTTATTTGTTGCTGTGAGAATAAGCTACACTTCACTACACTACACCGGGATGCCGCTCTCGTGACGGACACGGGATGAAGAACCGGGGCTTATTTGTCAGCTATATATCTGTACTGTAAAAGGAATCAATCTGGAATACTTCCACGCAAAACCTTTTCTTGGACGAAGTTCAGAAGTACATTGGATGATCGCCTACCTCTAACCCCCCCCCCCCCAAATTCCTAACGAAGTCCCGGCCAACCTTTTGACCTGAACCTGCTTTCCCCAATCCACCCTCACTGCCACTCGTAAGTTTGGACAGAGTTGGACATACACCGGGAACAAGACGAGACGACCCATGTGCTTTGCTTTGCTCAATGGCAAAACAAAAAGGCAGTTGGGCAATAGGGTTTCGTTTCGAACGGGGGGGCTTTGCTTTGTACTTTTCCGAGGGGCATTTGACCAAGGTAAGTATTGTATATCTCAGCCCAAGGTACTTGAATTCCCTCCCAAAAGGCCAAATACACTATGTTGGACATCTGGATATACATTCATACAAGACACGACGGAGACAACTTTTAGTACAGCATGATGTTCAAGATTTCCAAGTCATCAACCTTTTAACCCTCATACAAGGCCACACATACAAGGCCACACCTACTGGGGATTCATTACCCACGACACCACAAGCACGGATGGTGAACCAAACGCGGACAACCAAGGTTTGCACCAGGCGAGTCTGACAACGGGGAGACTTTCCAGTGTTGGGACGACGCGCTTACCCCCAAGTTTCAGAAACAACTGTCTTTTTATGTTTGGGACGGACTTTTGGCCGTGGTCGTCAACGTTCACGTCGCATTAGTACGCCGGGCAGAAGAGGTACTTCTGGTTGCGACTGCAGCCCTCCCTTGACTTGAGTGCGCCGGGTAGGAAAATGACGTCTGCCCATGATAGTAGCCGGAATATTGCAGCAAGACGACACACATCACGGACACTGTAACGAACACTGGACCAGAGCACAACAAAGAGGTTACGACGCAAACTTTCCATTCCCTGCCCTGAACGACAGCCATGACCGCTTAGAACGGCCCACACTGCCCAGGTCGCCGTTACTTTTGAGAGTCCATTTCTTATCCCAGACTGCTCAGATGCAACGAAGACCAAGTCTATCAGAGGTCGAAAGCTATTCCGGCCCACAAAAAAGAGGCCCTCCCACTCTGCCTGCTGACTCTCCCCCTCCCGATTTCTTTTCCATAAAAAGAAAACCCGGAGAAGAGGTCAGCGCAAAAGCTTGTGTCTCCCTATTGCGTTGCTGTGCCATCGTCATCCAAACGATCCGAACCAAACCCCGCATTTTGCCGAGGTTGTAGCGGACCCAATGCGAAAGGTGTATCTTGGTGCGTTAAGAAAAAGCCGTGATTCATATGCCGTTGTCCGTGTAAAACTTTTCCGCGGGCCGAGTCCCAGAGTTGTTTGCCGTGAGAACATGAGAGCAAGGAAGAAAAGACGAAAAAAAGACGAGGGTGAAAAAGGAAATGTACAAAGCATCCGCAATGCCTAGTTGATATCGCAAAAGTGAGCCACGGTGGCCTCGAAGCCTTCGAACCGTTTCGAAACCGAGTCTGCCACGGAGGCAGACAACTCATCGCCGATAGTCATCGCAGACTTAGTTGTTGGGGCACTGGGACTGGACGTGTCCGGGCTGCTGGCACTTGTAGCAGATCTTCTCGCCGCCAGAAGACTCCTTAGGGCAATCGCGGGAGAAGTGGCCGTTCTCGCCGCAGTTGTAGCACTTGGAGCCGTTGGTGCAGTCGCCTTCATGGTATGTCAGCACGGTCAAGTTGGCGAGCTGGAAATCATCTCGGGTACTCACGAGACATGTGGCCGTAGCCACCGCAAGAGTAGCAGGTCTTCTGGCTGGCACCGCCGTAGCCACCACCGCCGGAGTAACCACCACCGTAGCCGCCACCGTAGCCACCGCCGGCCTTGGGGCAGTTGCGGGCAATGTGACCAACCTCACCGCACTGTCATATCGTGTTAGTACTGGCATTCGTCGCGTTCAAGACAAGGCGAAGCGAACCTTGTAGCACTCGGAGCTGGAGGGGCCACCACCACCAACGTTGCCGCCCTGGGGGCAGTCACGGCTGATGTGGCCAGCCTGGCCGCAGCGGTAGCAGGACTTGGTGTCCTTGGGGCCCTCGGGGCAGTCACGGCCTTGAAGGATGTTAGTCAACAATCAATCTCATGAACAACTCGAAAAGGACTTACTCATGTGACCCTCGTCTAAAGCGAACGTCAATCAGTCATCTCGTCGGTAACACACAGATACATCAAAACTCACTGCCGCAGTTGTAGCTATGTCAAAGTCAGTATGAAGCAAGTCAGGCAAATAAGATCAGATCAACGTACCACTTGGCGGCGCCACGGTTAGGGCACTCGCGGGCCTAGAAAGAGTCAGTAAGTCGAGAGCTAGGCATCGCATCACCCTCCAGTAAGTCGTACCTGGTGACCAGCAGCACCGCCTAAATATCTCTGGTCAGACTCTTGCGCTCATGGATTGTAACGACGTTTGGGGGAAAAGGCATGATCAAGGTGTCACTGGCACACCGGCTCAGAGTCAGTAAGACGACGCAGTAAGGGCATACACGCGGCTTCTTGAACAGATCTGGTCCAGAGATGCGAAGCTGGCGAAGCATTTACACCAATGTGAATGCTTAGCCGAGCCTCTTTCCAAGTGATAATTCCAGCTTCATGCTGAGAAGACCCCACCAAACACCAACTTGAAAGTCATGTAGTTGCTTGATAGAGCTCTCGGCGCCCGCTTTTTCCAACAACCTCGAGATCCAGTGGACATATGATCATATGAACTCGGAGATAAGGGGTCCAGAGGTAAGCTGCACAAATGAAACAGCCACCAATGACGGGCTGAAAAAGTTCAGGGTGGAAGCGGTGAGACTCGGTGAACCAATGGCAACCAAATCTCGGATGAAGGTGCCAATTGATACCGAAAGCCACAAAGCCACCCACAGAAACAAAAGTGGAAAATTTGAAAAGCATGAAAAAGCAGCGCGTAGGTTGGAAAAAGTGGTGAGACGGGAGAAGCGCCGAAGCTGGGAAGGCTACTCACAGGTGAAGCAGGTGCGAGCCTGGGGGGCGCCGGCAGATCCCTGGAAATCCATTGCGATTGATATGGGGTTGGAAAAGAGTAGTAACGGTGGTGTTTAGAACTGGAAGAAAGGCGTTAGAATAACGGTAAGGTCGATGAGGTGATTTGAGATTGTCGAGGGGAGGAATTGAGCCAAGCTTTTCGTGTGAGAAGGGGAAAAGATCTGGGAGGCGAAAGACGGTTTGTCGCAATGTGGTTGACGTGGGGAGGGGCAAGTGGCATGTGTGCTTATGTGTGTGCGTGTTGTGTTGTGTGTGTGCGGTGCGCGATGTGGGGAAGTTGGAGATGGAGGTGCGTGTGTGCGCCGCCTTCGTCAGATACAAGAGGTGAATTTGTGGTTGGCAGCTGGCAAGCTCTGGAGGGTTTTTTGTTGATGTCGATGACGGGATCCCAGCCGAGTTGAGTAATATCCCGTATTGGTGAAAGGAGGGGCTCTCTGTCTCTCTCCTCCCCGCGGATAACTGTCAGGAAAAGGGCTATACTCACGTATGAAGGGCGGATAATCGAGCCGTGATCAAAAATCTCTGCTCGAAAGAAAAAAAAGGAGGGGTGTTTTTTTTCGTAGTGGTTTTGCAAGGTTTGCGGTGGGTGGTGGTGGTTTTGTGTTGTGGGAGAGAAGGGGAGGGAAGCGGTTGTTGCGGCCAGGGAGTGGCCAAGGTTAAAAAAGAAAAGGCAGCGAATTTAGATTGTCAGACCGCCTTGTGGAGCCCAAGAAAATCTGGTAGATGGGCAGGCGCAGGAGCACCAATCAGATAGGCAAGTCCCTTCTCATAAGGGGAAGAGCCCGTCTCTAGACTCTGGATGCCCCCTTCTGGCCTTGCCTTGGGCTATTCTGGCTTGGACGGGGCAGGCGGCATTTGTGTTTGATTGCAACTTGGTGACGGGAGTGCCCATGAAAGATGAGTGTGTGTGTGTGACGGAGATTGACACGGTTGGCTAACCTCACCTCACCTCACTTGAACTCTCTCAGTACACTCACTCACTTGCCGTAATAAGGTGCTATCCAGCTGATGAACGCCCTTGATGTTGTCAAATTTATCGTTATAAATATGACAGGCTTACTTCTCAGTCTTACAACAGGTACATCTAAACCATTGCTAGTCCGATATGGATATGGCATAGGCACTTGCCTCACGTTTGTCGAGTACTCCAATAAGATGCCTGTTCATCTCCCATTCCCCTCACACCTATCTATGACCGTGGCTGGCCTACCTTGCCTCATAGGTATGCCCGTGCCTAGCTACAGCCGACAGCTCTTATAACCTAGCCATCAATGCCCGAAATGCACCAGCGTCTTTTCCCCATAGCCGAAGATGAGACTGTGCTGTCTGTCAGCTTCAGATAGGTAGAGGTAGGGCACAATGACACAGTTGGAACACCTTGGGCAGAATCAGGCCAGCCAAAAGGGGCGGCAGCTAGTTTGCCTCACAAATGGAGCGTCGGGAAGCAACCCGGACTGGGCTTGCCATTAAGGGCTACTACGGTCATGGTCATGTTCATACCACATTACGTAGGTATACAGAATTCCCTGGAGACCTGGGTGCCCCCTCCATGACGAAGAAGGTTCAAAAAGTTGAGATGAAGACACTTGAAGCTCGGGTTTCTGATAGCCTAAAGAACCTTCCAATAAGGCCGGACAGGACGGGACACCAAACTTTAACATTTCTGATGGGGGGAGGAACGGAGAAGCAGCCGTCGGGGGCAATGGAAGTGCTTCGTTTGAGCCCTTCTCTTCGTAAACTCCAGGGACGGTGAACTCAAAGGCAGGTGACTCTACCAATTCAAATTTCACATCGTCGATGCTCTAGACCGGGTTGGTCACGGTGAAAGTAAAGTGTTTTTTTCTTTCACTTGAGTCGATCGAATGAGGTGAACTGCCAGAGACTAGAGTTGCTCATGAGACCCCCTCCTCCCCACCATCCGGTCGCTGTCCTCGCGCAGTCCGTATTTCACTTTTGCCCCTCCATTTTTTTCGACACTTTTTTTTTTCTGCCATGGGGAAAACAAAAATACCAATCAGAAAATTCAGCATGTCGAAGGCAGGCAGGTGGGGTACCCCTGTGTAAGATTCTAAAAATCGCCGAGAGGCAGGTCAAATGGCAGCATTGGCAGGCCAAAATGGCAGGCCAGGCCCGGCCCCAAACTTACCCAAGGTCCCAAGGCACTGTGAAATGCGATGTCCCAAACCTCGCTAAACCCCTTCCATCCCTACGAGGGGTCGGAAATCCTTGATTTCGTGCCACTGTGCTCCCGTCCCTTGCATCTCTCCCTGTCCTGTCCTGAGCAGCCCCTCATCACACGCTCCTCTCATGCTCATGCTGCCCCTCTCAGTGGTCTCTCACTTATTACGCTCCCACCTCACCCGATGAGTGGGCTCTGATAAGTCTCCCGTTACAAGCCTCTGCCAGACTGCCACAGCTGCTGCCCCTCTCATGCAGCCTGTACGGATACTCTGCAAAGCCTGAGAATGAAAGAGGGGTGAATCTCGTACACTGCGGAATCGCGGATATACTGGCTCACACTGTGTCGTCAATCTGGCAAGGTGAGCCTTGATTGCGCTTGAGTAAGAGGTGGTCGCTGGTGAGCTTTGTCTCTAGCAGCCGTCGGGCGTCCTGGGCAGCAGGCTCTGGTTGTCCATGTAATGTCTGAATAATCAACCTGAGGTTGCACCGTACGCGCGCTCTTTGCATGCCCACAATCCGCGTATTGTTAACCCTGTGTTGGGAATTCTCGGCTACATATGCCTCAGTTTCGTACCCCGCGATCCCGGCCTGGCCACTCGCTGCTGTTGATGGTCGTGCGTCCGTGGGATGACACATGCCTCACTGTGGTCCCTTCGCACTGCTTGTGTCGGTGGGTGTGTGCTTGGTTCTAGCTCCAGCTCTGGCTTTAGCTTCGAGAAGCTCGTGAACCTGCTGCTGATCATTGGCGGAACACCGACGCTCGAGGATGCCTCCCAGAAAGCTTCCCGTGTCATGGTGTCTCGTTGTCACACTTTCATGCGACTCAAGAATCATCTGCCTTGGATGTCCAACCCGCCTGCTACCCAAGGGTACAGGCACAGAAGCTGATAAACAGCCCTGTCGGAGATGCCATCAAAGTAGGTTTAAACCGAACCGAGGCTTGGACGGCCCCTCCAGATCGACAGCGTCCCCCTCATCAAAAGGTAAACCCCATTCACGGAAAAGAGAAGACCAAATTGAACAAAAAGCCTTGATCATCGGCTCCGTCCTTTTCAACCTCCTTCTCGCCCCAAGCTCCTTTTCGTGATATCTCACTGGAGGAATAAACGCACAAATCCCACGAGTTTCATTCCACTTTCGAGTTTCGGAAACGCAATTAGCCATGCCATCCAGGCGAACCAGAGCAGAGGATTGGTTCGTTCCATCGAGATGCACTTCCGGTCCGGTCAGATCTGCCGCGTTCAATCTCGGCCAGTCTTCCCTTTCAGGTTGGTGGTAAGCTTTTCGCCCGGGCCTGCGAAATCATGTAGACCGGATGAACCCGGTCACCCATTTCAACCGACGGCCACTTCGCTTCGTACTTTGCTTCGCCGGCAACCCTTCCCTTATCCGCGACGCTTGCACAACTGCCAAGAAACTTGCCCTGGCCTACTGGTCTTCCACACGTCGTTCAATTCGATGGCTTTCGCCTGTGCCCGTTGTCGCCGCAATTGTTGGTTGGCAACGATATTCCATCGAATGTTCTCTCGCTTAGCCAGCCATTACGCAACAAACGCGCAACGAATTGGGTGCACTGTGCAACTAAACCCATGTCTGGTGCAGCTGCAAGCTAGGTATCGTTAACTGCGGTTTGTGTCCAACCGCTGCAACGCAGCAGACGGGCTTCCTCGCGGACCTCGTGGGCTCCAGGCGCATAGTCCGCAGGCCTGTCACCCGAGAAATGAAGCGGCGATGGTCGCGACCTGCCCGAAACAGCTTCATGGGCGGACGCCGGGAAAAGATGACGGCGCCATTGCATCTCTGCAAATGTGAAGTATTTTCGAATGCGACTTGTGTGGAGTCTCTACCGGACCACTGGCCTCTTCGAGGCCGCACCTGCGACCCAAGACGCTAGAACGGCATGTAACCACAAACCACCGCAGTAATATGCAGGAGAGCTCGTAAGTCATAGGGGCGGCGCGGAGACCAGCAATGGGGCCTGTTCATGGATACCGGCAATTGTCCGCTAGATTGTCTGCCACATATCTCTCGAGCGGAGATGTGGCATCGACAGACGTTGCGAGTCCCGCTGATTGCTGCAGCCAAACAGGCATCGGGTGCGAAAGATCTTGTGGGCTGCTGAGAGGTATTTGCGGCTTCTGTCAGCAGCGGAACACCGAGCACCTTCACCAGACCGTGCGGGGAGAGTCGCTGACCACGTGCGATATGCTTCTCAAAGCTTGGCTTTGCGTTCCTGCGTGTGGTGTCGAGAGCAATTCTGGGCCATCCTAAGCAAGTACAATGCGGCGGCCAGATTGAGCACCAGATATCCCCAAGCTCCCGCATCTGCTTTCAACAACAGACGGTGGTACTCCTGTCCTTGTCTGTGACAAGTCGGTTTCCTTTAAGTCAGGTATCGCAAACGTGGCGCTTTGCGGTCGTCAGATTGATCAATGATCCGGTGTTCCCGCGGGTATGCAAGGTCGAGGGGCGAGATATATGTGAAGCGCGGCATTGCCAATTCGAGCCTCAACCGAGCTCTTGCAGAGTCAGAGACAAGACAGCTTTGTGGTCGACGAATCAACCCATGTCGCAGCCTACCATGACGATCATTCGCTAGGGTCGGTGACCGTTGAAGAGCTGCCGGGCCGGACGACCGTAGGCCGTGGGGAACCTCGGGGGGCCCACTGACCAGAGCGTGTCTTCGATTTTATTAGCCTTGAAACGTTTGTAAGTAGATATATCGGAGTAGCCGTGCAGGCCCACCAGTATCCGTATCACGAGCCATTCCAGCCGTACCAATTGATCGAAGCCTCGAAGGCATGTTGCTCTGCATTTTCATCCTGCGCCCCGCCCAATGTCTTCTCACTGCGGAAGTGGCTCCGATGCAGTCAGTCTCCATTGCAAGGTTTGTGCAAGGAATCAGACCGCCGGCCTTCGTGCTTGGGTCACCCCGAAGTTGTAGTGGTACCGGGAGCTGCGAATCAATAAGGAGTAGAAAACAGGGCTTTTTCAACTCGCAAGAATTGCATGATAAGGTACAGTTCGGAATTGATATCCAAAAATCCTCGTCGAGGAAGTCTGCATAAGTTGAAGTTAGAAGCGAGCATGTTGCTATGAGGTGGCTGAAGCAAGAGCTCTGTAAGTTGAGAAGTGGCTCGCGAGGGACTCAGCCACAGCTGCACGGACTATTTTGTGGCGGGTAGATCGATCCCAAAATGTCTTGGCACGACGCGCTTCAGGGAAGGCGCGTCTTAGTTTGGCGTCCCACGCACCCACGTGAAACCCAGCTTCAACCTGACTGACACCCACACAACCCCAAGCAGGCTTCAAAGTGTCCCGGTATAGCTGCCGTCGTAAATCATGGAGAAGTGGTCGCCGGAAGGCCGGGCAGCTATCCAAGATGCCTTCGAAGCATTGCGTAAAACAGTTAGCAAGCAACTCGACAGCGGTATGTACACGTAGATGCCCTGATGTGATGACAATGCGATACTAGCTTCTCAACAGAGGTCGAGCAGAGGCTTAAGGAGAACGATCGATCACGCGCATTCCTCACAGATGAGCTCGAAATATTGAAGTCTCGGTCCGATGAGGTTGATCGCCTTGAGGAGGAAAATCGGAGGCTGAGGACGAAACTCCTCCAGATCCATCAGCAAAACCGCTCCGTCGAGTCATCTCGAGGAAGCCCTCGGCCGAGTTATGTCACCAGCGACCAAGCCACCAACACAGACCCCGCGTCTGCAGATGGTCCTGGGAATGGAGGCGACCTAGAGAACGTGCTGCGGGAAAGCCACAAGCTACGACGGAAATATACTGCCCTGGACCAGAACTTCAGGATCCTAAAAGCAGAGTTCAATAAGAGAAGGGACGAGAGGAAGGAGGAGATCAAGGAATGGGAAGACTATGCGACAGAATTGGAAACGAAGATCAAAACTCTGGAGCAACGTTATGGTGACGCTGATGCTCCGGCGTACACAGCAGAAGCCCTTGCAGAACAAAGTAGGCCGCGCGCCCACTTAGCTTCGAGGTTCACAATTGATCCTGAATCCGGGATCTTGACGACACCCAGCAACCTGCGGACTTTGCGACAATTTTCTGCCGAGATAGCTCCCGTGCAATCAGATGATGTCGAGACGCAGGATCTGCCCGCCGCAGATTCCACGGAGGGGGAGATGACAGAGGGCAGTAAGGATGCCGAGGCTGTTACTCTTCCACCGCTGAGACAGACCGCCAAAACGGATTCAGACATTCGCATCAAACCAGAACCCTCATCCGACGGACCTGTTATCGTCTCTGAGCGCATTGTAGGCAAAAGAAAGCACGCCGATTCCTCCTTAGAACAACAAGGACGACGAAGGGTGAAACTTGAGAGCTCGAATCTTACTACCGGCCCTGTTACTAGTCAGCTTCAACCAGAGAGTATGGACTTGGATGAGGTCGGTCAGAGACTAAGCACGCCACGGAAGAATAGGTTATTGGCCGATGCCCTGGCCACGCCTGGTCAAAACGACATGGATCGAGCTCATACAGCCGCTCCCGTCTTTGTGAGGCCCGACAACACCAACACTCCGACTACCAGGATACCCAACTCATCAGCGGTTCTGACACCAGTCAACGCTAACGTTCGTCCGGTGCGCCCGTATGAGTTGAACACCGTGGAGAAGTCAACAAGGAAAGGGCTCGCTCAAGGCATAAGGAGCCTGGCCGAGGACGGAGTTACTTATGATAAAACAGGTCGTGGAGAGCCGGCGGGGCTTTTCCGCACTCCGCAACCTCCCGGCCGCCTGAGTACGCTGTTGAATGCGCCATCTCCGGAACAAGCTCCTGCCATAGTACGGTCAGCACCTCGTCTCCGGGATACAGGTCGAACAGCGGAGGATGGACCACAGTTCCCCGAGCGCCGGGAATTGCCATTCAATAAAGAACGTCGGGACAGGTCGAAAGAAGCTCCCATCGGCCGGAGGGAGCACGAAGAGAACACGGAGCCTGCCAAAGCCCGTGGGCAGCCCCGAAATCGTGCGACGGTCGGGGCACAGCCGCCACCCCAGAGGGGGTCATTAAGGTCAAAGCCCGCCACTTCCCTACGGCTCGAGGACTTCAAGGTCAATCCAAAGTTCAACGGCGGTTCCGACTATGCATTTTCGGAGGTGGTCAGGAACAGAGACGATAGAGCCTGTTTGCCCGGTTGTACAGACATGAATTGCTGTGGCCCTCAATTTCGCGCCATGGCTTTGGCTCAAAAGAACAATGTCGAGCGCACCCCGGCATCAGACACCAAATTGTTCGAGGATTATCTCGGTGACAGAATCACCATCGTTTTGGGGATGTCCAAGGCAGAGAAGGAAAATTTGTGGATAGAAGCCAAAACATGGCAACTTGCGAATGAGTTGGGCAAACACCGTCATCGTTACGCTCGAAGGGCATCTCCTCCGGGCTTCTGGAACGCGGATTTTCCAACTACGCAGGAAGACGAGGCTGAGAGGGCAGAAGGCGAGAAGAGGGAGAAGCAAATGATTCAAGAACGATATCGGGAAGCTATGAGAGGAGGGGGGCGTTGGATCTTCAAGGATGAGTGAGGTGGCTGTTGATGATAGGTTATGAGCGAGGTGCATAGGAGAATTTTATGATTGAAACAGCAGACATACATGTCCCAAGCGCAGACTGAGTTGTCGTAGTAGGACTTTCAACAGCGTCGAAGCCAAGCTAGCGCTAACATGCATTCTTTATTTGAGAGGGATGGGTGACTCAGATTTCGCAGGCTTCAATATCAGCAAGAAGCTGGAAAGAATCTGTACAGACTCGAGGCATGAGCCATCCAAAAAGCTGTAAATCCTCGAGGGCCATCCGGACACGCAAGAGTGAATGCTGTTCAGCTTCACCGAGCTCACCTCTGAGCGTCTAAGGTGTGTTCACCGGTCAAGCCAGCTATAGTGGGGCCGATTTCGGGCAAATTGCGGAAGAAGAGACCCAATACCAGCCTGTGATGATCGAATAGTGATCTGTGCGCGAGGCTTCGGCTCAGGCAATCGCATTGCGCCAACAAAGCCCGGAGCCCGCTGCCCGCTAGCTCCAGGTTTACGGTTCTATCTCTCCCGCGCGCGGCTTAATTTTTTGTCATCTCCATTGGAAGCAAACGCACAGCTAACTTCGCAGCCGTCGCCCCGTCCCAATCCTCGACCCTTCACCGTTGCTGCCTTCATCGCAGCTCGCCCCTCCGTGTCTGCGCGATTAATCACCTGTGTCAAGCAACTTGCTCACTTTATTTCTCCCCCCTTTGCTCGTTCGGAATACTTAAGTCGGGCCCATTTTCTTCCCAACGGTTCCCCGCAACCCTCACGAGAGCGACGCACGACTGAAGGCGATTGGAAATATTACCTTCTCGTGCATCCCACACGATCAAATAACCTCATACTCGAGACTCGAACCGACCTCCGACTAATCTGTCGACGCTCCATTGCGAACGCGCCGACAACCGTGTTGAAGGAAGCCGCAGTTTCAAGGCAGTGATAGTTCCAGCCGTGGACGATCACTGCAAATACACGACTCCCAAGCCGGCAGGATGAACAATCGTCATCTGCCGGCTGGGCAAGCCATGCCGGGGGGCGGAGGGCCAGGAGGAGGTGTCGATATGGGCGCTGGTCCCGGAGGAGGCAATAGACGGAGGATGCAGCAACAACCGACGTATGCGCAATACCAGCAGTATCAACAGTATCAGCAGCAGCCCATGTATCCAAACTACATGAATCCCTACGCTCAACCGACACCGTACTACCATCAGCTGCCGCATCAGTACCAGAACGGAGGCATGCCCTCTGGCTACATGCACTATCAGCAACAGCAGCCCTACGTGCGGTCACCACAGGCAATGCCTCAACCTCAATATGTCCCCATGGCCGGCGTGAGCGTTCCCCAGCCGTATTCGCAACCGTCGCCTGCTCTGTCAACGCCGTATCACCCGCCTCCCGTGCCTGCTGCCAACCCTGTTCAGACGCCGCCGCCGCCTCCGCCTCCACACGTTGAACCTACGCCCGAGCCTTCAGTCGTCACACCTTCCGTAGTGTCCTCGGTCGTATCTTCATCAGTCGTCACGCCTTTCGCTGAGCCTTTCCACCCGGCCGCGGCGCCCCCAGCCCCTGCCTCTGCCCCTGCTCCCGAGAGCCCAGAGCTTCCCAAAGATGTAAAGGAATTCCGCGCGCCAGTAAGTCCAACAGATCCTATTCACGTTCGCTTCGTAGCTAAACAAAGAAAGCTCCCTTGGACACCTCCCGACCAAGCACCTTTCCCTAGAAGAGCTCCCAAGTCAAGACGACGCAGAAGACTGATGAGCGCGAATGCTCAGAATCTGACGCTGCCTGTGGAGCAGCACGAGGGCGCTCTCGAGTCGGCCACCAAAAGCGGCGCGGAAGACAGCCTCCAAGTGAAGGCCGATTCGAAGAAGGCGGCGCCCTGGAGCTCCAAGGACACCGACTCTGAGAGCGCTACCCTGAGAGCAGACTCCTTGACGTCTGAAACTCCTAAGGAGAGTGACAGGTCAGCGACTAGCGTCTCAAACATGGGTAGCCCGAAGGTGAATGTGCCGGCATCTGAGGCCAGACCCACGACAAGCAACTCGAACGCGTCGGCGTCTCGCCCTGCCGTTCCTGTCGTCCCAGCCATCCCAGCTCTCCCGAAGAGCAGCCCCAAGGAGGCTAAGGCAACAAGCGTCAGCCAGCCTGCAGAAGAGCCCAAGCAAGCTGCGTCCCAGGAGGTGAAGCCTACTGAAGCAACAGAGGGCACGGAAGTTGCTGGTGCGGAACAAGAGAAGACCGAGGCTCCTCCGGCAGCTCCCGCCAAGGCGGCCCCGAAGTCATGGAGTGGACTGTTCTCCGCAGCCGCCGCCGCCGCCGCTTCCAAGGCGCAGCCCGCTGCTAACGGCCCTGTTGCTCCGGCGGCGGCCAACGGCGCCATCACAAATGGTGATGGTGCCGTTAACGGTAGCGCACCCATCTTTCCCGCAGGAAATACAAACTCCCTGGCATCTGCCATCCAGGACTTCCGCGTTAGCAATGCTGCCAAGGTTCAGTTCATCGAGCCGAGAGGTTTGATCAACACCGGCAATATGTGTTACATGAATTCAGTTAGTATCCTGTACCCACAAACCAAGCAATCTACTAACGCCAGACTAGGTTTTGCAAGTTCTTCTCTTTTGTGCGCCATTCTACAACTTCTTGGATCAGGTCAGCAAGAAGGCTGTACACAAATTCAAGAGCGACACGCCCGTCATAGATGCCATGATAATGTTTATGAGGGAGTTCCGGGTCATTGACTCGACTGAAACAGTCGAGAAACTGCGCCGGAAGCTCAAGAGCGAGCAGCTGGAGCAATACGGTGATTCGTTCATTCCCGAGTTTGTGTACAAGGCCATCCAGCCTCTCCCGGCGTTCGCTAGCATGAGGGTATGTTGTTCCGTGGCTCATTCCCTTACTTGCCGCTAACCTGTTTCTACAGCGGGGACACCAGCAAGATGCTCAGGAGTTCCTGGGTTTGATCCTCAATGCCATCGACGAAGAATGCGCTCAAGTAATGTCAACGAGTGGCTCTATCAACGGGGCCGCTGAAACACGGCCTACATCCTCTGCCGCCAGCGTTGTTGAGTCGAACGACGGCGCGGATGGATGGTTTGAAGTTGGATCGAGACAGAGAGCAGTTGAGACGCGCTCGTCCGGAGCCAGCTCGACGACGCCCATCACTCGGTTGTTTAGTGGACAGTATCGATCAGAGCTTCGCCGTCCTGGTGTGAAGGACTCGGTGACTACCGAGCCTTTCCAGTCCCTGCAGCTGGACATTGGCGCCCCGTACATTCACAACGTTGTTGACGCGATCAAGGGTTTGACGGTGCCCGAGAGGCTGCAGGGCGATGCTGCCCCCATGACGAAGCAGACTCTGATTGAGACTTTGCCCCCGATTCTCATCCTCCACCTGAAGCGCTTCAAGTTCGACACTGAAGGAACGACCAAGATCGGCAAGAAGGTCGGTTACCCTCTCGACTTGCAGCTCCCCGCGGAAGTTCTCTCGAAGCGACGACGCAACGCTCTCGTCTCCGAGGGTGCCGGCATGCCCAAGTACAGGCTCATCGGTGTTGTCTACCACCACGGCAAGCAAGCCAACGGCGGTCACTACACCGTGGATGTGCGAAGGCAAGACGAAAACGAGTGGATCCGCCTGGATGATACGATCATCCGGCGTGTCCGCAGCGAGGACGTGGCCGAAGCCGGCGCGGAGGAGGATGCCAAGGACACTGGCCGATCGGGTCTTGCGTCGCGCGACGCGTCGACCAACCGATTCGGTGCCATGGCAGACGACGATGAGGGCGATGATTGGAAGGAGGTCACCACCTCTGCTAAGGGCGGTGATAAGAGCGGCGAGAAGAAGTGGAGCGCCGTCGCCAACGGCAATGGCACCGCGTCCAAGGGTAAGCCGGCCAAGGACAACATCAAGGACAACAAGGTTGCCTACCTGCTATTCTACCAGCGAGTTTGAGCCGACGAAAGGGTAGTCTGGGATCCCAACATTCAACAGTAACCGTCGCGTCGACAGGCGCGCGTGGGGATGAGTACGTAAGGTGGTGAACCTGCTTAAAGGGGCGCAGACTGAGCCATATCAAGCAAGAGTTTGAAGTCTACAAAGTAGAAAAAGGTGAAGAGAGATAGAGAGGATGCAGCTCAGGGGGTGCTATGGTTGTCTCAAATCTAATTTGACCACACACTCGAAGCGGTATTTCAGCATATCTGGTGGGATTGAAGGGAGAGAGAGAGAAGGGGGGAAAAGCAAAAGTTTACTAGTCATCTGCAAGATTTTGTAGAAGTCTTTTTTACGACAGTTAGTGATCCAAACTAGGTGTGAGATGGAGGGTGGGTTGGAACTTGGGGGCGCGGCGGGGGGCGGTTTTTTTGTCTTTGGGGCGTATTTCGTCCCAGAGTATGGGAAAGCTGTGGAAGAGATCAATGAGATAAGGAAACACGGACCGGGAGGTCTCTGTAACAATAAAAAACCATTGATGACGATTTGTGGTGGTGTTTTATTCGCTTGGTGATATGAGCGTGAGATGAAAAGGTCGTCGTATTAGCTCCCATCGTCTCCGGTGTAAGCCGCCGGAGCTGGACGTCTTCCAGAAGAGGAAAGTGGGGCGGGGGGAGGGAGGTTTTCGACTCTACTTTTACCTTGGGTTGCGGGAGGAGGTGGGATGATGAAATAAGCAGTTTGCGCAAAACCACTCAGAAGTCATTTATTTGTCTCCTCTCGCACAGCAGCGGCAGTTCCAGTAGACATACATCCAGCACCGCCATCCAGATCTACATTTGAACTCCCCTATAAAAGACTGAAAGATATGGCCGAACCCGCTCAAACCCCGCAATACATTTACAAAATCGTCCCCGAGGCGCCGCCGTCGCCGCTGCCGACCGAGTTCCCCCTCTCGGACCTCGATCGCAACGATGGCTTTATTCATCTGAGTACGGCGGAGCAGGTATGATGATCTCTTTACTTTGTTTTCTCACCGTCCCCCCCTGTGTTCATGTCCTTTCCGCCTCTATCTCTGTCCTGCTCTGCCACGCAACCCCCTCTCTTGAGTCTATAACTCCAACCCTCCGCTCGCGAGTCTCGCTATTCACACTCGCCTTTTACCTCACGTACTCATAACACCCCCTCCACACAATGTTATACATCGTGACTGTATACGAACTCCCTGCAAAAAAAAAAAAAAACGCAGTCAAACCCAAAGGATCTGGCTGTCTAAACCCCCATCATTCCCCCCCCCCCACACACCATTTTCATAAACCCCCTCTTTCCTCCCCATGAGTCAAACTACCTGGGAACCAAACTCGAAACTCACAAAACCCACAGGTCCTCAACACAGCAAACCTCTTCTTCTCATCCGCCACAACCTTATACCTCCTCAAACTCCCCTACGCGCCCCTCGCCGCCTCGGGCTCGATGAAGTGGGAGTTCCCGCCCTCGGGCAAGTTCCCCTCCGCCTTCCCGCACCTGTACGGGCGCAACTTTGGCGCCGCCGACGTGGAGGACGCAAAGGGTTTCGAGAGGGCCGAGGGACAGGTGTGGAGTGAGGTTCTGGGTGGTGATGAGTGGCTTGTTTGAGGATGGGGAGGTGGTGTCGAGGAGACGAGTTTCCTAGGGTGTGTTGACGTTTTTCGATGATGGTGGAAAGAGGTTGGTTTCTAGGGGAGGATCTCATCATGGAAGTAAGAAGGGAGATCCGAAATGTCAGGATGATGAAGTTAGACACAGGGAACTGTAGACGGCCGTAGCCGTTCGATGGGGGTGCAATTGCTTGCCATGAATTTGTTTCTAATGCCATCCGCTATCGCAGGGAGCCCATTAAAAAGCTCCCTCTCATGATCCGAGTTGAAAAAAAAAAAAAAAAAGGACAAAGATTCTTTTCCCCTCCCAGAGGACTTTTTTACTACCGTCGTCGAAAAGCCAACGTTTGCACAAGGAATCTCGGCGTCGTCCCCTTTTGGCTT
Source organism: Colletotrichum acutatum (assembly GCF_030867785.1). Classification (NCBI taxonomy): domain Eukaryota; kingdom Fungi; phylum Ascomycota; class Sordariomycetes; order Glomerellales; family Glomerellaceae; genus Colletotrichum; species Colletotrichum acutatum. The sequence continues at coordinate 158,343 of NW_026849076.1, forward strand.
CTCATCTTTTCCCCGTCCAAGACTCATGACAGCCCTCATCTCGTATCAAAAAAGGAAAAAAACGTGTACAACGTTATAAATCATGCCTCCTTCTCCCCATCCCAGCCAGCCGTGTGTATACCCACGAGGTATCATTTGCCCAAGCCCTGCGAGCCGACGACCCGCACATGCAAAACAAGAAAAGGAAAAGGGAGAAATGTTAAAATGAAAGTATAGCCTGGTGAGGCCTCTACTATGATGACCATTTGACGTCCGAACTTGGAGCTCTGCTTCGCCGCTTATTGGCCATGCTCGTTGGTAGAACAGGTGACGCAGCCGGAGCTGATACGGCCGATGTGTTTCTGCTGAGATTCTCTTTGTTAGACAGAGAACTCTCGGATCTGATTAAAGGAGGTTGCCCAGATGCGCTACTAGGTCTCGCAAACGAGTGGCGAGGCAGCCTGCTCTTGCCCGAAGATGGTCCGTTAGGCATGCTTGACGACATCTCGCCGCTGACCCGCCTGGGAATGCTCGTGGCACCCTCTCTGCTCCGGGGGCGGTACAAGATGGCCTCGCGCTCCTGAACAGCAGTCCTTCTCGGGCTCGCGGCCACTTCAATATACGCGCCTCCTGACCCTGGCGGTATTTGTGAAAGCCGATGGTGGCGGGACTGAGATTGCGTCGGTGTGGCAGGCATCGACATGGCATGGTGAAGTCCAGGCGGGGTATAGGATGATTTCCGTCTGGGTCCAGATCCCGAGCGTCGGGAGGCTACTGATCCAGAAGAGCCCTTTCTCTCCGAGGGCATATCATAAAGCTCGCTCTCGTTATGCGACTTGACAAGTTCAGACGCGAGGTTGCGAACCAGCACAGCAGTGTCCTTGTCGGCCAGCATTTGGATCGTATCAAATAGAGACCTGACTTGCTTGACATTCAAGGAGCTGCTTCCGTTACCCATGCCCAGCATCTCCGGCTCGCATGCGTCCATAATGTTGCGGACTAGACGGAGTAAGTTCAGCCGTACGACGGCCTTTTTGTGGCCGAGTCTTTGACCGATGCCGGCAAACATCTCCGGCTTGGCCAGTGAGCCTGATATCGAAGGACTCAAGCGCAGGAGCTTCAATAGAGGTTCCAATAGATTGGCATCAAAAGAGTTGAGCTTGTTCGTGTGGAAACAGGCAACGATTGCGTCTGTAAACTTGCCATCGAGCAAGTGACTCTCGACCTTGGCCGTTTCTTCCTGAAGCCAAATAAAAATTGCATCCAGCGCCGTGACCTGCCAGTATTGGTCGGCCAACAGCGAGACGTAAAAGTCCAGACCCTTGTTCTGCCAGAGGTATCTGCGGCCCTTGCTTCCCGAGTGAGCCATGTCGCATAGTATGGGCAACGCGAACTCCTTTGGCGGACGATCTGTGTTCATGATCTTCATGAGCAAGGGAATGATGCCACCAACAGCAGCATCCTCCTGACGCTCCTTGCTCAGACGGCAGAGGTTGAACAAGGTGTTGAGGACCTGGTTGGAGATCTCTCGGAAATGCTGGTGTCCCCTCTTCATGCTGTAGCCGAGAACATCAATCAAAAACTCAATGGCGTCAGCTGTGTGCAGCGTTTCTATCGTCGTAGACAACATGGAAAGGTTTTTGATGAATTTCAGCATCGTGATCTGGTGGTTTGGTGTCATTCGTCGTAAATCCTTCAGAACGCCTGTGAAGTTGTTAGTCAATGACATGACTGTATCTGATATGAGACTTACTCTTCAACACTTGTCGATCAGCGACAACCTCCTTAACGTAATTCTCAGCCTGAGAAAATAGATAAAAGATGTTGACAATCCGGCCCTCTATCAGTTCGGAAAGCTCATCTTCTCCCTCCTCGTCGAGGACTCTATGGAGCACAAGAGCAAGGGGGTAGAGAATCTTGCTTCTCGAAAAGATTCTGCAAAAGTCGTTCTTCGGCGTTGGTCCCTGAAGCTCAAAGACATTCCAGATGCCATTGACGCCAATCAAGACTAGATCCCGAGCATCGTCAAAGTCTTCATCGAGGAACTCGACCAGGACGTTCAAACCACCAGCGCTGACGAACATCTGCAATGTCAACGTGGACGTCTGGTACATCTGCCGAACGAAAGCGGCTGCTTCGAGTCTGATTTCGTTGGAATACTGGCGGGCTGAGAATTTAGTGATGATGGGAATGCCACCAACGAAGCAAAGGTTTTCCTGGATCTCGACATCGTCCAAAATAATCTACCAACGAGTTAGCATGATGCCGAATCACGCGACAAAAAGAAATTACGTACAGTGTTAACGACCTTCAAGAGAGACAGAATCATCTGCTGCCTGCTCTTAACTGTACACGGCTCGAGAAGCTCCAAAATCGGCAAGAGGCCATGAGCACTGAGGATGAGATCTTTGATCTCGGTGTTCTCCCACAGCAGAGCGAGCTACACACGTCAGTAAAACGACTCGTAGAGGTATAGACAGATTGAACTTACCAAGTCTTCAGAAAGCTCGCACAGCTTTTCCTCGCCTTCCGACGTTTTCAAAGATCGCACGAGCTCTTCCACCTTTCCTGCCAGCCTGGCGTGTCTGTCCCTGGCAATATTTGCTTCCAGGTCCATTTCGTCCCACCCTGGGTCCATTGAGGCAAAAGGGTCATCCTCATCCTCGTCGTCTCCAAGCCATGAGTTGTTGGAATACTTGGACAACACCATGAGGCCGCCATCTTCTGAGCCCCTGTCACTCTCCTCCCTCTCCGTGACCGCATCCTCAGGCCCGAAAATGTCGGAGAAATCTTCGTCACCTTCGTCCTCGGCAAATTTTTGAATCTCAATCGATGATCTCGTCCTTCGCATGGGCCGATCTGGCAAAACCGAAGGCCGCAACTTCGCGCTAGGCGGCCGTCTCGAACTTCCCGGGACGGGCGACTGTGTCGAACGAGGCAAGCTCGTGAGATCTGAAGGGTGAAATAGTTGAGGAGAGTCGACTTTTTTGATAAAAGGATTTAGGCCACCATCGTTGAAATCGTTTTCCATGAACAAATCCGAGTAGTCTTCCGTGTTCTGTTCCCTGAATGCCAGGTCTGGAGGAGCTGGTATCTCAAACTTGCTGGGGCCGAGCTGCGGCTTGACAGGAGACTTGGGACGAGACGGATTTCTCGCATGGCCAGCCTTTCGCGGACTTGGCTTGGGCGGCGATTGCTGCTTCATCGGCTCTGGGTACTTGTCGCTCTTCTTGCGAGGTGTCGGACGAATTGTCTGTTCCTGGAACTCGAAATCTGTAAATTGCCCCGGCCCCTTGATAGTCAAGAGTTCCCCTTCAAAGTCGTCATCGTAACTTTCCGAGTCGTTGCGAGCATCCGTTAGCGAAGCAAATGCTTTCAGCTTATCTGCAGAGAGCAGCCCGCCAAAGTTGTCTTGGGGCTTCAAATGAGGCAAGTGCAGGGCGCTCGGTGAAATGGCTGTTGCGAAGTCGTTGTCCCAATTGTCGTCATCTACTCACAAGTCAATATGCCGTCCCCAGTCAGACTAGAAACTACAGCAAGATTATGACTTACCAGCAAGCTCCGGAGACCTAAAGGCTTCAGGTGTTCGTCTCGGTTTCGCGAGGGCCAGAGGTCCTTTGGGCTGGGTGATCAGGCTCGGTCGGAGCGGTTCGTTGGCGCTGTATCTCGACCCGGGATGACCTTGCATCCCGGGAACCCCGCTGTCGGAACCGGTGGACGCCCTAAGTGAGCTTTCGGACGACTTGAGAGCCTTATTCCACTGTTTTACTTCCTCCACAGCTTGACTGAAATTAGCTGGCGCCTTGGAAACGGGGGCATCGCTTCTTCGGCATCCGATGATCCACGCGTGTCGTAAAAGTTTTCTCGCTGTGACTCTTAGATTTGGATCTTTTTGGAAACACTGCATCAAAAAGTCGCGAGACGCCTACGTCGTGTTAGTCATAGGTGCCCCAGGCGGAGAATAGGGGGCACGGGGCGCAAACCGGTGAAATGCCCTCAGGCAATGGCGGATGGTCATCGTTGACGATGGCAAAAAGCGCGGGCATAGCTGCAAGATTATGGTACGGCGGTCTGCCCTGCAACAACTCAATAACCGTGCAGCCAACACTCCAGATATCAGATGCAGGACTGGCGCCGGAAAGTTGAATGATTTCTGGTGCCATCCAGTAGGGAGTACCAACGACCTGTGCTTCCTTGTCTTGCCCGCCTGCGAGTGTGCTCGTCGAAACTCCAAAGTCTGCGAGCTTGACTTTGCCGTCCTTGGTGGTGAGGATGTTGGCGCCCTTGATGTCTCGGTGGATAACACCTTGATCGTGAAGATACTGCAGTCCTTGCAGAACCTGTGTCGTGTAGACGCCGACCAAATTCTCAGGGAACTTGCCATATGACTTGCATATCGAGTGCAGAGAGCCATTCTCGCAGTACCTGAGCCGAACATGTCAGCTATGATGGAATGAAATCAGAAACCGGAGCTCTGCCTACTCGAGAATGATGTTTAGACAGTCTGCCGATTTGACGAAGCCAATGTATTTGACAATATTGTCATGCTACAAGCACTGTCAGCTCAAGCGCCCCGTATAGTTTCTCGAGTCTTCCGGCACCTACATGCAAATTCTTCAAAAGATCGATTTCAGACTAGGTAGGACAAGGTCAGTCTCGGCATCCCACCGGCAAGACGAGCGAGTGAGGGGCAAAGTATACCTCAATCATGCGCAACTCGCTCTTGGGCAGATCAGCGAGTTTAATCTGCTTGACGGCAACAGCCTCGCCCGTTCCCCAATTGAAAGCCTTGTAGACGGATCCAAAGGCTCCCTTGCCGAGACATTCTCCCAAACGCTGTATCAAGAAACTGGTCAGCTTTTGCGGGCCTCAAGCATAGTATCTTCTTCTCCCAAATCTCTCCCTCTCTCCCTCTTGCACGAGTCCTCAGAACTGGGTTATACGCACATAATCCTTCAAACCCGGGTCTTGCAACGCGGAGCTCTCTCTGAGGCCCTGTTTCTCCTTTCGCGGTGTTCCTGAACTCCTCTCACGGGAGGCGGCCACGGCGGCCCTGCCGTTTACATGGTACTGACGCTCGACAGAGGACGAGGCCGACGACGGCGGCGAGGGATTGGGCATGGTGGTCGGCGGACGGAAGACCTGGCGCAATGACCAGGCTGGTATCTCGTAGTCGGGGTTTCGAGGGTATCGGGCATGAACGGTCGCAAAGCAGAAGCGATTCCGTAGAGGACGGATCTGGCCTTCTCAAAATAGGGAAAGCCGAGCAAAAGGATCGATCGTAAGGTCAAGCGAGCGGCGGTTACGGCAAAAGTGAGGGCGTGCTGCACATTGCCCGGCAGCAGGACGGCATGCCAGTCGGATGCAGTTCGGGGACGTTGTTCTCGGTTCGTCGGGGGCTTCGTTCTTCTTTGGTGTCTGCGGTAGAGTAGTCGTCTAGACCACGAAAATGTCGGTGGACATGCGGCGGGTGAGGAGACAGAGAAAGCCGGTCGAACTCGGGCGGTGGTGACGTGAGGGCGGGCGCGCAACTGGTGGGAGTGGTTTCCCCAAACGCGGGAGGCCCAGACTGGTGCGAAATGACGGCAGCGAAAACACACAAAGAAAACAATCGTGGGTGTCGTAGGCTACCCTTGGAGGTTGCAAAGGCCAGCCAGCTAGTGCCTCCGCTCCGCGATTCGTAGGCAGAGGGGCAAAAGAACTCGGTTTGCCGTCCGCTGTCGGGTTTCCACGTCGTCGTCGTCGTCGTCGTCGTCGCTGCAGTCGTCAACGACAGCCGGTCGATCGGGTGAGAGGCGGTCGGTCTGCCGGTCGGGAGCGGTGGAGGGGTTTGGATGCAGCGGGAGGTCGAGTAAAACGAGTGGACGGGAATTGGGCGGCGGGCGGGCGGCGAAGTCGTCGGTTGGGTGGGTTGGTTTGGCAGAGATGATGTCGGAGGGGTTCCCGGGGTGTGGGAGGGATGATGTGGGCATCAACAGACAAATGGAAGGGAAAGAGAGGGGGGAAAAAACACCACACGAGCCGAAGTATCAGCACAGCACTTTCTGAGCTGAAGCTGGAGCTTTTGGGGAAAATGATGTATTTCGTGAGAGGTGATGTGTGAGTCTAGGATTAGGTAGTTACACACACACACACACACACACGCGCGCGCACACATCATGCACACAAACACATCAGGTACAGGCGCCCGGGCCAGAACTAATGGTACGGGACTGGAGAGATATGAGAGCTGTCTGGAGAGATTCGACTTGCTGGTGCTGACGCGCGCAACCGCATTTGGCTCTCTCTCTCCAAGGCACTTCGCTGTACAAGTGGGAAGGGATGGGGGAAACGTCAGGTCGGGTCAGGTCAGGTCCAGTGGAAGTGGCATTGGGCGAGTGCCATCACTGGTTAGGTAGCCGCAGGGCAGCGAAGCACCCACTATCCATTCAGGCACAATGTTCAGTTCCATTAACGGCCAGTTCCCGTCACTATCACAAATACCACCTCGCCATTATCTCCGGTATTATCACAATGGAATAACCCACCCCCGGGGAAAGCAGATCGATGCAGTGTGATGGCATGTCTTGGCTGTCTCTGGGATGATTTCCCAACTGGCCCTTGTCCACAAACTGAGCCCGGGTGCCATCGGTGCTGAGGAGCGGGCGGGGCCCAGGTGGGCACTTCACCTTCCATTGCCCTCAAGCCTTGGGCAATCCGGCACGCTTCCATTCCAACTTCTCGCGCTAGCAACGCTAGAAGCTCTCGCACGTCGCCCCAGGGCTCCGCCAGCGCGCTAACACGCACCCGACCTGAACTGGAAACAACCAAAGGAACGTTCCGACCTGAGCTTCAACCTTCTTCCCTTCTCATCGTCACCTCGCCTTGGCCATTTATGAACGACATATCAAGGTAATGAACATGACTGAACCTAGCTCAATTCCTCTTGGGCTGTCAATGTATGTAAATTCCATCTTGTTCTCCAAGGTCAATGCGCTCTATGTCTATCTGGCCCACGTCTTACACAGACAGACACATTTCATCCTGTGCCTGATCTTCCCCAGATATGGCACGCGCCTACGAATTAGCTACCTTACATTCTTTCTAGTGATGACAATCTACAAATACACGAACCCAGTATTTATTTTTCGAGAATTGCTCTTCGCCGTGGTAACGGCGTGACAGTGTCTCGTCTAGACAGATCAACATATCCCGTTGCGGTAATACGGATACCTACCCCTACCTTCCCCCATGTCAGCGACAGGGCCACCAACTCCCCCTCTCATTACCTTACCTTACCTGACGTCGTTTTTTCTCAATTTCTCATGGAATCTACTCCGTAATTATCACTCCCTCTTCCTGTTCGGTATCCGTACGAATACTGCCCCATCCAAGCGCTTACAAAAATACTCACCTACCTAAACCATTCACGAAATTGGGACGGAAGAATGACACTAGCCGCGCTCGCTCACACACACACACACACGACCACACACACTCTCCCAAGGGCTGAGTTGAGAATGATCAGCGCGGGAACAAAAACACACTAAGGCACGCCGCCGCCTTCGTCGTGACATGTGAGTGGCCAGTCCCAGCGACCTGCGCCGAGCCGCGAACGTCTGCACCAGATCCCAAGAACCACCACACCTCTTTTTCTTTTTCCCTTTCATGATCCTCTGTGATTCGGGTGATTATTCTTGAACTGATCATCCGTACGGCAATGTCTCCCTCCAATGCTTCCAACATCTCGTCTTACTCTCCAAGCACGCTGCCAATATGACAAAAATCCAAAATAACACAACACGAGCCTTTCATATCATGTCACCAAAATACACATTCCTGAGCTGCCCCGCTCGGAGTTAAAAAACAAAGATATACTTGTAGATCCGTAGATCCACCAGCCGGATGACCAAAAAGAGAAAACAGCAGAGACATCAACATACCCCTCGCGGTCTCACTTTCTCAACTGAGACATGGGGAGATCACTTATTGAACCCCCCTCTAATTTGATCACGTCCAATGTTCCAAGCATACCGCGGCACTGCAATCAACAAAGTAACACACGAGCTCTCCGGGAAGAACATCTGACCAACGGCCACTCCATTTTGTCTCGATGGTTCCCCGCCACGAATAACGTAGATCCTCTGGATCTTGATCTGCCCCGTCACGCTTCCATCACGATACATATATTATACAGATAGTCCGCCCAGATACCAGCATGGCGCCAGTAAAAACCCAAACAGTGACCCTGGCTGCCGCCCACGGCAGGTCCTATGACCCCCTTGTACTCCAAACATCATGCCTTGGGAAACTTCTTCCAGTTCCCAGGCTTTTTCGCTTTTTTTTTCTTGTCAAGCGTGGGAAAAAAAATATCATGCGTAGTCCTGCCCTCTTAGGACTCCTCTGGCAGAGTCCGGGAAAGCCCGGCACCTGCCCACCACTCGTCAGGAATATCTTGCCGCCTGGCGAGATGCCGTACAATCTCTTGCATACCCTCCAACGCGTTGTCGTTGGACGATTCGGTGCGGCTCGGGGGCCCTGTGTCACCGTCGCGATCCCCTTGGCCGCCTGCATCACGGGACTCCTCGCTCGAATCTCTAACAATGTGGTCAAGCAACTCTGGTAGCGGAGTGGGATCACGAGTTGCGATCCTGTAGTGCCGAGCAAGCTCCAGTCGCCGACGACTTCGCATCTCTTCGATGTCGCGGCTACCCATAGCCCTCATAGCCCCGTCTCCCCGAACAAAGGATATTCTGCTCGGATCATTCGCATCCAAGTCGGCCACAAACCGCCGGTGTCTGGACGGGTAGTTCATCGTCCAGTGATCAGGCCAGCCCCTTCCCATATGCAAGTCTTCATGGCCCTCACTATCCGAGTTTTCCAGTCCGGATTCGCAAGGTTGCTCAGTAGACTCCTCAGCCCTTTCGGGTCTGTCTACAGACGTGCGAGATGATGCGCCGGCGCTCTGTGATTGCGATGCAGACGCAGACGCAGACGCCGAAGCAGAGGCGAAGGACGAGCCAGCACTGGGAGGCTGCGGGTCCGGCGTAAGTGTAGTTAACAGTGTGTCCCAGACGCCATCCTCATCAGGGCTGATGCTTCTGTTACGGTCGCCAAGGCCGTCTGCAAGAGAAGCCTCGATTAAGTGTCCAAATGGACGAATCCGGCGTACCCGCCGCGATAACGATGCGCGGTCTGATTGCGGTTCCAAGTCCGGTCTACGCATTCGTCCCGCAAACCTGGCGGAAGTCGCATGCTCGGGACTGCGGTCGAAGCGTGCTGCAACAGGTGGGGCGGGCTACTTGGTATGTTAGTCAACAGCGTATTCCGAGGTCACAGTCCGACGAAGCCTACCATTGACATGCGATCGAGCTGCGCCCGACGGAATCTCCGTCGTTCTCTGGAATTGGCGTATGATGTTGAGCCCTCAAGCTGAGCCCGGTCTGGTTCCTGCCAATTGGCGTCCTCTTCCCCGGTCGGGGGTGTGACGGTAACCCCGCTGGAGAGCCGGGGCATACGGTTCAATACCCATTCATCGCCATACATGGAAATCAGACGAGCTTCGCTGGGTTCATTGCTATCGGCTTGACGGTTGCGTGCTTCGTTTACACGTTCAATAATTTCAGCAGCCGGATTACGACGCTCGGACACCGGAGGGGTCGATCGCGAGGGGGGCGCGACATATGCCTCCGGAGGTGGAGGGTGGCCAGACTCGATCCATGGATACCGGGCGCGCGGGATAGGCTCGGGGCCGGGAGTGGGGTAGTTGTCGCGGAGTAGAGCGGCGCGACGGCGGAAGGGGCGCGCGTCGTCGCTGCGACGGCTGCGGCGAATGGTAGAGCGAGGATGTCGAGTGGCTGCAGACTTGTCGCCGATTTGAGCGGGAACATCTGACTCGACGGGAGCGATGAAGAGTCTGCGGTTGGGAAGATGCGATGTTAGTGATGGGATGCGAGACCAGGGTATGAAGCAGTCTGCATTCACCGCGAGTGTGTTGCAACTCGACAGCGGCGGCGGCGGCGACGACGACGACGTGGCCAAGGCAGCCTTTGGAGGCAATCGACGAATCGCAGACGAGAGTATGCGGAGGATTTATGATGAACGAGATGGATATGGATGGAGGCATTGTAGTGGAAGCGATTGCGATTACGCGATGCGACTGGGCAGGCCGAGATTGAGCCAGCGTCCCACAGGCCAGGCGCAAAGGCAAAGGTAATGCAGCGCGACCAGGAAAGCCGCAGGGGTAGGCGAGAAACTTACGGGAGTCCCATTCTGACCGACTAATGGCGCGCGCCCGACGAATGAGTTCAAAGGCAGCGGGAATGATAGATGGGTGGCGCAAAGTTTCGACTTGATCGCAGGATGGCAAGATTGATACGATTGTGGTCGTGATGAATGTGATGGAAGATGGGGCCGCAGTACCGTGTTTCGCGATGGATTCGCGATGGAATTGGCGAGTTGCGCGAAGCGGAAATGGCTTTTCTTCGTGGGGCGGACAGGCGGGAGGGCGGGAGCGAGGATTGCCCGGGGACTTTGGGACTTAGGTTGGGGTATGTATTAGGTCTAGGTCAGTGAATGACGGGGACGGGGCCACTGGGACTGGACGTGGATTGACGGTCAAGAGCGAAATGGAGCGAGACGAGGACGGGAGGGGGGTAAAAGGCAGAAAGGCTCCGGGACAATTAAAAAAACGAAAAAAAAAAAAAAAAAGGAACAGGAAGGAAAATGGAAAAGGCGCGGGTCTTTGGGGAATAGTCGCTTTACTTCTTTTTTGTGAGTGGCTGGCCACACCATCCCTCCCGGTCGCAGTCACGGAGTTCTGCCTCTCTGCCTCTCTCCCTCCCTCCCCTGTGGCGCGGCTTCATCAAGCAAGTCATCTTTGACCAATCACGAGGGCTTCCCATTTCACGGTCACTAGTCTCAGTGGTCTGTGGTGAGCCTGCCACTCCTGCCTTCCATTACTTGCATGCCTGCTTCCAGTGGAAGTGTGGCTGGAGCGGCACTTGCCAACTTGGATGCATTTCGATACGGAATACGTACCTGCCTTGGCTCCTGCTCAGGTACGTACTCCCGGTCTTACCGTTCCAGCAGGAACCTTGCCCAGCACACCTGCTCAGGTTGAGCTTCGTTCTTGCTGCATGCCTGCTTGCACCTAACGGCAGCCGCTCCGTTAACGTTCAGGGTCAAATGTAAATGGAAGATCTGGAATGCTCAGTCATATTCATTCGCTGACATCGAGACCCATCATTCCCACAGACTTTCAGTGACTCACGTCCGAGGGGTTAGAAAAGCAACAACCAGCTGTTGCCGGGCTACGAAGTCCGAACAGCCCTATGCGAAAAGTGTCCGTCGGATCCAGAGCCGAAACCGAGATACGGATGGGCCGTTGGTGATCCTCCGGGCTTTAACACCCGGACGCTGCCATCACTCCGTCACCTTTACAACTAACCAAAGACATCGCCGGGGTAAAGAGCAGACAGCATGGCAATGAAAGGCATCAGCCTAGGCCTGCATCGCATATCGCGAGCCCTCGAGGGTGTCCCCCAGAAATGGGATGCTATCCACGTCGCCGGCACAAATGGCAAAGGCACCACTTGCACATACCTATCAGCCCTGTGCAAATCTTTTGGCATCTCAAACGGCCTTTTCACCTCGCCCTACCTCATCGAGCCACGCGACGCCATTAAGATTAATGGTACGCCCGTGGCCCAAGACGTCTACGCCGACGTCAACCGCAAGATCCTCGCCGACGACCAGGCCCGCATCTCCCAGGATGCCGCCCAGGAGGCACTCAGCCTCTTCGAGGTGACCACCCTCATTGCCTTTGGCGCCTTTAGCCGCGCCGACGTGCAAATGGGCATCGTCGAGGTCGGCCTCGGCGGCCGCCTCGACTCCACAAACGCCCTCCGCCGCAAGAGCGTCACCGTCATCACGAAGATCGGCCTCGACCACCAGGCCTTCCTCGGCAACACCTTGCCCGAGATCGCCAAGGAAAAGGCCGGCATCATGAAGGCCGGCGTCCCGTGCGTCGTCGACGGCAGCAACCCGCCCGAGGTCCTCGAGGTCTTCCGGCAACATGCCGCCAGCGTCTCAGCGCCGCTGCACCTCACCACGAGCCAGCCCGGTCTGCTCGAGACTCTGTATGACTCGGAGCTGATGCCGCATCAGGCGCAGAACATGGCGTGCGCCATTGCGGCTTTCCAGCTCGCGTACCCGCACCTTAATCTGTCTGTGGAACAGGCTCTGCCGATTCTGAAGGATGTCAGTCACTTGGGTAGACTGTCATGGCTAGATGTCGAGGCAAAGCATCCGTCGCGCAAAGGAACCCCAATCCTCATCGACGGTGCTCACAACCCACAGTCAGCCGAGACGCTGTCCACATACGTCGAGCGACGTCTGCGAGAAGCCGATAAGCCCGTGACGTGGATCGTGTCGGTATCAAAGCAAGACGGAAAGGATGCTGGCGGCATGCTGCGCACGCTGCTCAGACCTGGAGACAACGTCGCCTGCGTGGGCTTTTCTCGGCGGGAGACTATGCCCTGGGTCGAGCCTTTGCCGCTTGAGACCTTGAGGGAACTGGCCTCGAGCGCGGGCGCCAAGGAGGTGTTTGAAAGCAAAGACGGTCTCGAAGCAGCTGCGAGATGGGCTGTTGAGACCGCCAAACGTGGCCCTGTTGTCTTGACGGGGAGTCTCTATCTAGTTGGTGACGCATATAGAATCTTGTCGTGAGCAGTCACTGGATAATCAAAAGTACTTATGAATTCGCAGCCTCACTAGTATATTGTCCATTATTATTTCCTTGTAGAGTGCTAAGTAGTAACAGTGCAGCGCCCAAACTGGTGACAACTTCGCGGCACGACGTAAGTAGTATTTCATACCTAGCAAGCCTCACGTACAATGGAGAACCTCCAACTTTCACCGCCACATCATCACATGATCCATAATCTGATGCACATCAAATCTCAGGAACCCAAAACTTACCGACACACTTTCATCGCACGTACCGAAAAGATACCCTAACGAATAAACACCTATCAAAAGTATACAAACCATGACAACCCCAACCAACCTCATCGTCGTCTGCTGCCACGGCATCTGGACCGGCGGCCCCACCAACGGCCGCGCCGAGTCCGAGTGGCTCATCGCCGACTTCCAGACCGGCGAAACCCCGACCTTTGTCGAGCACATCAAGGCTGGGCTGAAGGCGCTGCGAGACGAGTACCCGGCTTCTGCGCTCGTGTTTTCGGGGTACGTAGCTGTAGCCACCCCCAACCTTTCCTTGCATTACCTCTGGCGATTATTGGGGGGGGGGGGGGTTTCGCTCTAGTGTCTGTGTATTGTTGTTCATCGATGAATCTCGTCATTCTCGTTCATCGATGTGTTAACTTTTTCTCCTCGCATCCTGGTTCTCCTTTGTTGCAGCAACATCATGTAACAAAAAATAGTCAAGTATAAAACTAACGATTCGTCCCATCCCAAAGAGGTCCAACACGCAAAGAAACACCCCTCTCCGAAGCAGAATCCTACGCCAACCTCGCCGCCGCAAACGCCTACTTTGGCATCCTCCCTCCTCCCTCGTCTTCCTCTCCTACTTATCCCTCCCCCTCCTCCTCCTCATCATCCCCTCCCATAACCTCCCTCATACACACAGACACCCTCGCCCTAGACTCCTACCACAACATCCTCCACTCTCTCCTCCTCTTCCGCCGCCTCTACGCAACCTACCCTCGGACCCTAACAATAGTGAGCCACGCCTTCAAGAAGCCTCGCATCGCCGACGGGCACTGCGCCGCTATAGGGTTCCCCTTGGATCAGGTTCGGTATGTCGGGATCGATCCGCCGGGGATGAAGGGGGCTGGTGCTGCCTCCATGACCACCATGATCCGGAAGAAAGATGAGGATGAGGACGGCGGTGGTGACGATTCCAAAGCAGGAGCCATCGCGGGCGTGAAGCACGCCGCGGACGAGTGGGCGGTTGACCCGCACGGCGTGGGCCCGAGTCTAGCGGGAAAGAGGAGGGCGAGGAACCCATGGGGTCTAGCAGACACTCTGTTTGCGAGCGAGGAGGAGAGGATACAGAGTGGTCTCGTTACGAGATTCGTAGACGGGCACGAGGCGCTTGTGGAAGACACAAAGAGACCGTGGGCTTGAAAGCTATGTAGGTATACACACAAATATATATATATATATATATATGTCCGCATACACACATTCATCCCCTTATCTTCAACCTCCTTGGCCCCTCCCTTACCTTCCTACCAGTGCCTCAAATCTTGGACTTCTCACCAGCCCCCGCGCCGCCGGCGTCCTTCCCAGCAACAGCATCAACCAAAAACCTAACCGAATCCTCAACCATCCCCTCGCTAAAAGCATGCCCAACCCCTTCATACACCTTATTCTCGACCTCGACCCCAGCGTCGCTGTACCACGTCCCCGTCGCAGCCGTCAAAAACTCCACAAACGGCGCCGACATGGCGTACGGGACAAGCTTATCCTCGCCGCCGGAGCAGACGAGGAATTTCTTGCCGTGCAGGCGCAGGCCGTCCAGGACGCCGCGCAGACGCTTCTGCTCTTCGTTGTTCTCGGTGGTGAGACTGCCGGGCTCTGGGACAGCACCGGTACCAAAGAGAATGCCCTTTGGGTCGTGACGCAGGCACGAGGTAACGAGGTCGGACGGGAAGTCCCTGCTCCCGAGGAACGAGGCGCCGTTGTCTTGCGCAGAAAAGGTCGCCAGCTTGGATAACCTCGCGCGGTCCGATAGGAGAGCTGTTTGTTTTCCATCACATCGAATTAGCCCGGTTTCTTCCCTTCTCACACCTCATACCTCACAACAATGTATCTCCCTATCCCCGGGAAAAAGAAGAAGAAGAAGAAGAAGAAGAAGAAGAAGAAAAGACTCACCCATATAATCAGGACACCCAATGATCACAACCCCAGCCTCAACCCTCTCCTCTCTAAACATCATCTGCCACACACTATGCCCGCCCAAACTCACCCCCAGCACGAGATGCTGATCAATCTCCCACCCCTCCGCCGCCTTCCCATCCCTCTGCCCCAGCTCCATCTTCACGTACCCCTCCACAACGTCCAAAAGCCCCTTGTTATCCGCCACCATGCCCGAGACCATCCCCCACATGTCCAGTGCGTGCGTCTTGTTCCCCTCGCGCCAGCTATCCCTCGCCGTCGCCGACGCCGTCCTGGTGCCGTGGTTCTGCTGGTCAAACGCCACGGCGATGAGGGCCCTGCCGCTGCCACTGCCAGACCCCGACGCAGAAGATGATGACGACGAAGAAGACTTGTCCTCCCAACTGGAAATCACACGGCTCGCGATATCCTCCATATCCTCCTTGGCGCGCAACCGCGGGTGATGAAGCCACAGACACGATGCCGCCGACGGCCGCTTCTCGCGCGCGACGAGCTCCTCGAGACCGTAGACGTCGCACAAGAGGCCCGACATGTGGATCGTCGTCCTGGAGACGGCGGGCGGCGGGGTGGACGCCCGCATCGGGTTGTGCGTTGCTGCTGCCATGGCTGACGGTTGCTGTAACCTAGGTAGTATGCTGAGTACGTAAGGTGCGGGTAGCTGTGAAATTATGAGACGGGGGTGATTTTCTTCAGAAAAGAGAAAGCGACGTTGAGAGACTACGGAGAGAAGTGGAGGTTGTGTGGGATGGAGACGTGTAAGTGAGAGAGGAGGTGAGGTTGGAGTTGCCGAGGCCCCAGAAAAGACGGAGTCGCAACGGAGCGAGCGCGCAACGTTTGAGTGGATGCGCCCGGTGGTTATGGCCCAGCGGCTTGCAGCACGTCCGAACCTCAACTCCGATCATGTAGAGACTTAACTTGCATCAAGAACCATCAGGCGCAGGTCACCAACAATAGACGTATTTCCAAGACCATCGATTTTAAAGATGAGTTTCCTAATGTAGGTAGTTTGGAAAAGCCCAGGCACCGGCAGTGCTCTCAAGCAACAATCGTCAAAATTCCCTTTGGCTATTCAGCCGAGTCCGCAAGTAAAAGAATCGCCGTTCAAGCATGCAGACTTCCACCCCTTAAACGCCGTATTTCTGTGCCTGTCCTATCCCCTTTCCGTGCCCTTAGCCCGTGTGTCATTACGATCTATGTACGTTGATCGATCAGTTTTTTGTTGACCTGCCTAGGCAGACTGCCTTCATTAAATCCTGAAAACATGGAGTAGGCCCCCATGTCATCGAGAAGCAGATGTTGTCGAATTGTTCCGCGAGTGTTGATAGCCTCGCTCTTAATCCATCTTCCAGTGATTTGTCAGACCACCATCGTGATCCTCATTACCCAAGTACAACTCAATTGCGTACAGGGTCATGGTCGCTGCTACGTTCGTCCAGCGCCAGACGTTGCCGCCGGGGTCACCTCCTCTCAGCGTCCACCCATCTGGTCCATCATTTGTTGAGAAGTGTTGCAGAAGCAAGCTCGTGTACATGGCAATGAGAATTGAAGGCGAGAAGTAGGTGATGATCCCAAGGAGCCAGTTGGCAGCGTCTGATTCTTCCAGAGTCGGTTCCTCCATGAGAGCCCTCGCTCCCGACTCGCGGACGGCAGGAATAATGCGGGTAGCGCAGTAAAAGACAAGAAGTCGGAAGGCGAGTGAAATGATGACAGAGGGCGTAATGGTCTGGAACGCCGCGTAAAGAAGACTGAGAGACGAGTGTACGGCATGGGGAAGAGAGCCGAGCATGTGAAGTAGAGTTGAATAAGATGCCATGATAATTGGAGGCAAGGGTGGGAAGTCGGGCTGTGAGGACTGGTGTTGATCCGCCTCTGTAGACTCTGAGGGAAGATAGTCGGTGAAGATCTGGTAGACGCAGAGGACGACGTATGCGAAAAGCAGGGACGACTCGATAGGGTTGCCGCGCCCGCTGCCAATTCCATACGCGCCGAGGAAGAAGGCTGAAGTCATGGTGACACCGATCAAGATGGCATCCGAGTTGTCAATCCAAGGGAAGTGGGCGACACGCCAGAGGAAGTAAACGGCACTCGCAAGCACGCTGCCAGAGATAACGAGCAGGATAATCTGTCAAAGCCGTCAGTAAGTCTCGCAAAAAGTCAAAGTACATGATCCAGATCTGTGAGACTAGGATACGGCCAGGCTGTTCGTGAACGGACTTGGGTCTCATGGAGTCGGGGGCACAGGAGAGGGGTTCCACGTACGATCCAAGTGTCGCTTCGTCCTCTGTTGACGAGCCATTTGGTGATCTGTCCGGCAGCCTGAATAACGAGCAGAGTGCAGAATCCCTCGAGAAGCTGGAAGACGGGACTTGAGTACCTCAACGTCTTATCCCAACCGCCCAAGGTTATGGTCTCAATAACACCACCCTCGCCAAACACCCACTCGCCCCATGACGTCGACTTGGAAGTGGTGATGCCTTGCAATGTCCGCTCCACCCAGTTGGTAGCTCCAGCGTCGACGGCGAAACGGCTGAGGGCCCAAATCAAGAGTCCAGGAATGACAACCCACTGCGATAGGCGAAGGATGACGGATATGGCCCAGCGAACACGCGACTTTGCGGGGGTGACGACGGCGATGGTCGAGTAGACAAAGTAGAAGGCGGAGAGGGCGAGACTGTAAGCCAGCCCACTGTCCCTACCGCCGACATCAAAGGCGACAGGTATGGAGAGGACTATGCTCAACAGGAAGATGGCACTGGCGACGATTCGGAGGAACCACCACATCGGCGCGACGAGCTGGCTTGCTGGAGCCGCGCCGACAGAGGGGTTTGTTTCTGACGATGGCCGGACACTTTTGACGGCGAGTCGGCGTGGTCGCGATCGGTCGAGGGAAGCGACAGAGAGAGGCGCTCGTAAATGTCGTCGCAGACTTGGAGAGGGCCGAGCTTAGTTTGGTGGTGGAGAGCACGCAGGACGGTGAGGGGACCGTAGATGGTGTTTGTAAGGTATCAGGGCGACGGTGGCTCGTCTCGTCTCGCTGGTCGATGACAGGAACTCGGCAGAGGTAAGGTATTCAGAGGCTATTAACAGATTCTGCTGTTGCGTGATATGGCATGTAGGCAACTCGAAGCAAAGGAGGTGCGAAGTCGGTCCAAGTCCGGCGATCGGGAAAGAAAGCTGGGTGATAGAAGCAGAATGTGCCAACCTGCCGGTAGATTTTTGGGCGAGGTGGCAGGAAGCGGACCGCAAGTGGGAGCTTGGGCTTATCGTTAAAGGCGGTTCTGCTCGCCTACCTTCTTATCTTCACGTGGCGTTACCTGCTAAAATGCCTCCACTGTCATCTCTACCCAAGGTACTTACCTTAGGTACCTTACCTTCCGTACCCTAGGTACCTTAAGCACTTTAAGCCTATGAGCGGTGAAGCTGCAGCTCGTAGGATGATGTGACAAGGTCCAAGCTTTCCCTTTCCATCTTGAATTCTCTATTGAATCCTGTTTAATTCTGTTTCACTCCGACCTGGGAGGCAATAAAGAGAAGAAAAACGGTGACGGTGTTCCATTTCCATTTGCTGTGGCTGGCAGGCAGAAATGAGACATCATGATCTGCAAGACATAAGGCCACAGACTGCATGCAACACCTCACATGCACAAAGAGTTGAGCAGAGGAACCAACGGCCACCACATGGAACACACTAAATATCACAGGTAAATCAATCAGTGTGTGTCTCCCAGGTCGCGTGCCCCTATCGCGCAGACGCAGTCAAGCCTCAAGGTAGATTAAGGTAGCTACGCAGGTCCAGTCCATCCCATCCCATCTTTTCCCGAGCCCTGGAATCCCAGCAGGATCCGACGAGAGGACCCAGGGCCTGACAAGCTGACAAGTTCTTGGTATTAACCGTATTATTGCAGCGGTTATTGCAGCGTTGTAGAGGCGCCCTGCAGCTAAACGGCCGGCCTCCACTTGGAGAGGTGCTGGTGCCATTCTAGCCCCTTCTGATGCCATCCCTGCCCTGGTCCCATTTGCTTCTGTCTCCATCTGCCAAATCTGAACTTGTGAGCTCGACTTATCTGCATGTGACAGCCAATCACGGGAACCCCTCCTTCAATACTATGGTTTCTAATGTCTCTACCTCTACCTCGCTCAACTGGTCATCATGATGTGCAAAAGCTACTGCAAGTCACATGAACGTTTTGGAAACCATTTTCATCCTTCAGCGTCAACTGAACATGTCTAGATGGAACTCGATAGGTTTTTTGGTCTTGGTTCGTCTTGTCTTGATGTGCTGAGGACCAAGGCGGGGTTCTCGACGCAGCTATGGCACTCTTAGCTTAGTTGACGAGACTTTGGTTGTCCCTGATGCGCAAACTCTCCCCATCCCTACTTCTATTTGACCTTGGTGTTTCTTTTGGATCAACTACCTATGCCTACTTTGAGCCACTTCGTCTCTGAATTCCAGCCAAATGTTAGATACTTGTTATTTGGCTTGTGATGCAGCTCACCTCAATATCACACTTAGAAGTCTTCATATCATCCTCAATCTATTCGCTGTTAGGCTCATTGGAACTTCAAATAGAGCATAGATCTCAATATTGGATTTTATTTCAACAGTCACCACCGCTCGAAACGTGCTGTAGTCGATGCCTGTCGTCATTACTGGTGCGAGTCTCCGTACAAAGACAAAAGGCACATAGGCTACGAACTCCGATGCTCATCAGCCTGACGAAGAGACCAGTCCTATCATTTCTCACGGCGCTTTTTCAGGATACGCCAGTCACGGAGCGACTCGAAATGGTTTCCTTTTTCCATTGTGCACAGCACTGAAACCAAGCATTGTTAGTCGCACAAAGACGCGTGCCTCGGGGGCATTGTTTTCTTCAGTTGCTAGTCCCTCGTATAATCATCTATGCCTAAAGCAGCTCTTGCGACTTTAGTTTTGACGACCATCTATTGTCTACATGCAACGTAGCCAGACATGATGCATCGTCCGCTGAAGGCCTCTCTCCGTGCAACGAAAAAAAACTATCCCTGATCAATACCATCTAGCAGAGGCAAGGCAGGTGGATCGTCTGATAATTGCTGCAGTTCCTGCCAGTTGGCACATCGCTTCCGGTTTGCAGATAGAGTTGCCAGTAGCTTGTGTCAAGCTGACACACCAAGAAATTCAACTCTGTCAGGTGTTAGTAAGTATCATCTCTGTCCAGGTTGAATATTCCGAGTAAACAAGAAACTACATACGACGTCCCCAGCTACTACTCTGGGTAGTAATG
This sequence comes from Colletotrichum acutatum, assembly GCF_030867785.1. Taxonomy (NCBI): domain Eukaryota; kingdom Fungi; phylum Ascomycota; class Sordariomycetes; order Glomerellales; family Glomerellaceae; genus Colletotrichum; species Colletotrichum acutatum. The sequence continues at coordinate 178,490 of NW_026849076.1, forward strand.
ATGGTATCACCCTCGAGCCCCCACGCGCTGGTGCCGGAGGCGTTGCTCAACTGGAGAGTCTTGTACGACGTAGCATCGCCGCCAATGTTGAGATACGAGCTCGAATTGGCGCTCTGGATGGTTCCCGCAATGTTGAAGAACTCCGCTGACGCCTCGGGCCCCAGGACGGGGATCGACTTGTCTTTTGGGTAGGCTTGGAGGTACAGGTGGTAGACGGGATCGGTCACGCCCCTGATCTTCTCAGGCTTGGCGAGAACGATGCCGGCGAGGGACGCCAGGGACGTGGCGAGTAGGACGAAGCGCATGTTTTTGTCCTTTGAAACGTTGCTCTCCTGGTTCAAGACGATGCTTTGTGGGGATTTGCGAATTTACAGAGGCTGATCACCGAGACGTCAAGATTTCAAGTCCAAAAACTATCATGATGCCCAATTCCCTTCTATTAAGTGCTTCTTATGTTTAACCATTCCAACCCCTCTTGCGGTCCATCTCCCTCCGAAGAGCCTACTTAATGGGAAGAAAGTCTCTGGCTATACGGCAGTGTCTATATGACGGGTAAATGAAAAGGAGCAAGGACGGCACGTTGAAGGAGCCAATCTAGTAGACCAATGTAACGATGCTACCAAATAAGAGCACTATGTCTCTGACGGCCCGCGGCAATCCTATCCGATTAAGTTGGCACGGAGGAAAAAAAGAAGAAAACGTGGGGTTCGCTTCGGCATAAAGCCTCCGTCCCATGTCATACACCACGGACCTCTGTCTTAAGTCTTGATTTTTGGACACTCAGGCGGGAGGCGATATTCTTCAGTCATGCTCTTTGCTCATGGAGCACGCAGAAACACGCATTGCGCAGACGCATCGGTGGTGTAACGTGAGATATCTGTACCTGACGGGACAAGACCACGCAAGGTACAGAGCGAAAGGTGAGAGCATGGTTAATCCCATCTTATCACGGCATCAAAGCTGTAGAAGACTCGACACCACAGAAGAGGCGTACGAATACACGAAGAAGCTGGTCAAGTGATGCACTGCGGTATCGTCGCCATTGGCTTCTCGTTGGCGACGAAAACGAAACGTACAGCTTCGTGGTACCTAGAAACTTGCAAAATGGAGCATGGTCATCATCTTTGCTATACGGATCATGTAGCTTGGATGGTTGCACGGCATAGAAAAAGTCGAGATGCGCAACCAAGCACAAGCTGGACAGGGGGGCATCTTACCTTGAGGCTTGAGTGGAGGGGAAGGGGAAGGGGAAGAAGTGTGGTGTGTGGGGATTCAATGGAGGATTTGGATTTCCCCAAATCTCCCACACTGGCCCCCAACAACGTCCCAAGAAAACCAGAGAAAATTTCGGCAAATCCTTGCCCCTCTCGGCCATCTGGCAAAGCCTATCTTTACTGAGTACTTATCCCAGGAATTCCAGAGAGGTGAGAGTATCCGTCCGGAGAGGTGGGAGATGCAGCCAGAAACCGTAAAACACATGTTCCGAACGATTGGCCACAGCGGGGCAAGGGAAGGGGACCCCTTGAGCCCTTCCATTTTCATTCCAGCACCCACCCCCACTGATATCCACTGCGCCACACCTCAAGTTGCAGAAACCCAAGAGAATAGACGGAGAGCAGAGAGCAGAAATCAGAAATGCGGTACCTGGAGAGGCGACACCTTGTTACACCGCTTGACCGCTTCGGAACACGCCCCCAGGGCCCAGGTACCTGTCCATACCCCTAACTTCTAACAGCCCGCCATCAGGAGATTTGCCATTTTCGAGGCATGATCTTTTTCCCACCAACACTCCATTTCCTGTTGCGCAAAGGGGGAAACACACAAGACCTTTTGTTTTCGTCTCTTTCTTCTCATTGAGAAGTGCGCTCGGTGGAAAACTCTCGTTCCCTCACGGACACACTCTTTCTTCTCGAGACCTTGACACTTTCTATAAATTAAATGTCCCAGAGCAGGTGATTCGACACTCGTTCTCTTTTCGCCCCTCCTCTCTCTCTCTCGGTCAGGACAGATCGATATCGGCCTTTTTTTTTTTCTTCGATACAACTGCTCCCGCGCGCCACACCTCAACACGACACCCACGAACAAGCACCACCACCACCACCACAACCCTCAGACACCGCAGCACAATGGCTTCGTCCGCTGCCTCAACCGTGACGCAGCCGTCCAAGCGCAAGTCCGCCGCCGCGCCCGATGGCGTCGCCGCCGGTAAGCTGACGACCGATGCGCCGACCGAAACCCCCAAAGAGAAGGACTTCTTCTGGACCTACACCGAGGAACCGCACCGAACTCGCCGACTGGCCATCATCAAGGCTCACCCGGAGGTATGTCACTTCACCACACGTCACAAGCGTCCAGATACCCCCTTCCCCACACTCCACGAGCCTCAATGCTCTACAGCAGCGGTCAATGTCTCGCTGGTAGAATGCTCAACGGCTAACAACTGCATCAACAGGTCACCAAGCTCTGCGGGCCGGAGCCCCTGACAAAGTATGTTGTCGCCGGTGTTGTCGCCATGCAAATCTTCTGGGCCTGGTACCTCCGCGACACCCCCTTCTTCTCCTGGAAGTTCTGGCTCGTCGGCTACGTCTTCGGCGCCACCGCCAACCAGAACCTCTTCCTCGCCATCCACGAAATCTCCCACAACCTCGCCTTCCGCTCCCCGCTCGCCAACCGCCTGTTCGCCATCTTTGCCAACCTGCCTATCGGCGTGCCCTATAGCGCTTCCTTCCGTGTAAGTCTTGAAAGCCTGTCATTGGTGTAATAGTAATAACCCAGGACAATCACTGATTATCACACCCTCCAGCCCTACCACCTGACGCACCACAAGTCCCTCGGCGTCGACGGCCTCGACACCGACCTCCCCACCGCCCTCGAAGTCGTCTTCTTCGACTCCATCCTCGGCAAGGCCTTCTTCTGCACCTTCCAAATCTTCTTCTACGCCGTCCGCCCGACCCTCGTCTACAGCGTCCCCTTCACCTGGGTCCACTACCTCAACATCGCCGTCCAGCTCGCCTTCGACTTCGCCCTCTACTCCGCCTTCGGCCTCAACACCATCCTCTACTTCCTCCTCTCCTCCTTCCTCGCCGGCTCCCTCCACCCGCTCGCTGGCCACTTCATCGCCGAGCACTATGTCTACGAGACCGTCACCCCCGCCCAGCGCGACGCCGCCAACAACATCCCCGTTCCCGAGACCTTCTCCTACTACGGCCCGCTCAACTTCTTGACCTACAACGTCGGCCTGCACAACGAGCACCACGACTTCCCCGCCGTCCCCTGGACCCGCCTGCCCAAGCTCCGCGCCATCGCCAGCGAGTTCTACGACGAGCTGCCCCGCCACGAGAGCTGGACCTATGTCATTTGGCGCTTCATCCTCGACCCCAACGTCGGCATCACCTCCCGCGTCAAGAGGAAGCAGGGCGGTCGCAAGGTTGGCGGCGGTGCCGTGGCCAACTGGACGCGTGAGGAGATTGAGGCATGAGAGAAAAACAGAAAGTAGAGAAAGAGAGAACGAATGAATGTTGTTCTCAATCTGGAAGACAAAATCTGTGTACAAAGAAAAAAAAGTTATTTGATGAACAAGTGGCATACTATATATTTAGCTCACGAACCGGGTGTGGATGACAGACCCTCCCCTTTTTAGACATGAAGAAAGCTTAATGAAGCATCAAGTGGAAATACGAATATGAGGAAATACTATTCTATCTGTGTCTCCATCAAAGGGGAAAACAAAGCGCTGGACTAAGCTAATTACAAGTATTGGATGACCGAGAAAGACGTCTGGGACAATCGCCCACAGCAGCCATGTTTTCTCTCGCTGTAGTGGCTCCTAATTAGAAGCTACCCTCCAGATGGGCACACGAAGACAGTCCCTTGGTCGACGTCAAACGACTCAAGCATGCAAGAACGCGAGGCAAAAGAAGTTAAGAGGTCAATTACTACATGCTGGAAGGGAGAATGTGGCCCCAAAGGATGCCCGTCCGCATTCTTATTCCCCATAGTCTATAGGTAACCCGTGCCACTGATATACACGAGAACAAAAAGAAAGGAAAATGAAAAAGTCACAACCAGGTATGCATCCTCGACCAAAGAGAGTCGCCAACGCATAGAAATGCTTGGTGCACTACAATCCCCTTCTCTCTGCCACCGACCAGGTTTCCAAATATCATAGACACTGTCTTGCCCCCAGAAAGTCGACCGATGTGGGTGGTGCTCGAACAAAACATCATGACATCTTAACTGAGTCTTTTGGGTTGCTGGGTCGGCGGCGTCCAGGGGAGCCACTCTGTTATTGCTCCTTTTCAACTGTAGAGCTAGTTCGTAGAGTAAAGTCTCTGCTGCTTCCAAGCTCGTGGTTGTCACATCCATGGCGACTGCTCGATTGGCGAGTATTACGTTTGAAGACTTTCGTAATATCGTGTGCCCTGCATCCAAACAACGCTACGAGGAGTTTCGTACTGGGCAGCCTATTGTATTTGTCAGTTATGCAGCGTGAGAAATACTGCTCAGATTGTAGAAAGCGGCTCCATTCATAGCGTTGAATCGACAAAGTCACAAGACACATAAAAATGAACATCGTCATGAGATCAGTCTCTGAAATCAACTACTTCGCGTCCGGGACGCCACGCCGTTACGACAAAAAGAATCCTTATGGTTACATGTGATTTGACTCCGTTCCATGTCTGTCGATGGTCCTCCTCTCCATCCACCTCACCGCATCGCCAAACTTCCGCTCATCGTGCCGTTGTCTTTTAGCAAGTACCTACAAGGGCGTCACCGGCAATGCTGCCTCAGCCCAATGCTACTTAGCGCTTCATAAGTCCTCCAGTAGAAAGGTCGTATAAGGGGGAATTGTCAGGGAATACCAAAAAAATGGTTTAGAAGAAGAAGTAAGCAAGGAGGAAACTGCACAAGCACAAAATGGCAACAATTTGTACCGAGACACCTTCAGCTCCCTGCCGCACCGCCGCGGCAGCCTCTTGGGCCGTGGGGAGCTTCTCAGTCTCGGTCTTGACGCGTTGCCGGAGACCGCTGGTATCCTGCAGGCTTGCAATCTTGGCCTCAGCCTGGGAAAGCTTTTGCTTCAACTCTTCATAGGTGACCTGGGCGGTGTTGGCGACAACGTGACTCGCAGCGCTGACTGTAGACTGCGCCTTCTCGGAAACGGTATCCTCCTTCACATCGGAGGTCGATGGTCGAGCAGCAGGCGCAGGGCTGCCGGAATCGGCATCCTGCTGAGGAGACGAATAGACGTTGGAGACATCGGGGGTATAGTCCTGCAATTTGTTAGTGTTTTGTTTCATAATCGACGAGCTGTCGGAGAACATACGCCGTTCACCACGGACTGGCAATTGGGTGTGGATGCGACAGTAGAAGCGCTACCACCATTGAGGGACACCGAGTCTTCGGCGGCGAGCCAGTTGACGCGGATCTTGCGCTCGATGAGAGAAGACTTGTCAGTCTGGTCGAGCTGTGGTATCAGTCGTTGCATTAGCTTGTGCGCCAGACCTTCGGAATCAAAGTGGGGGTTTTCGTACAATGTTTGCAATGCTCGCGAACTCCTTGTCAGCGGTGATGGAGACGGATTGAACCAGGAACTTGTCGCGGCACTTGGTGTCGAGAGCTGGCTCTGTCTTCATGGCCTGGAGAAGGACTGAGTACTGTTAGTGACATGTGACCACCTGGCGTTTGCGCAGAGCACCAACCTGTAACCTCGACATCTTGTCCAGGTTCAACACGACCCGAGTTGGGGCGAACGCAGTACCTGGATATGTCGTCAGTCGCTTACAAAGGCTGCACGGTATGCAAGGGATCGTACTGCTTCGGGGCGGTGGTTTTGACCTGGTCGCATAACCTGTGAGCAAAGGGTGACGTGACAGCCGAGGGATTGAGTGGCGGCATACCTTGAAGGCGATGGGGGACTGGTTCGGGTTCTTGATCCGCAGAATCCGAGCGACTTCGACAGTGAAGGGACCTGGGAAGGAGAGAAACGTCAGCAAGATGCCGTAAAAGATGCGCGCAGGAAGGACGTACGCTTGAAGCTCAGCTCGGTGGGCTCGATTTCGACCGACATGGTGGATTTGGAGTGGGTGCAAAGCTAGTGGTGATGTAGAGTAGATTAAGAGAATCCGGCGCAATCGAAACAGGCCTCAGCCTGGGCTAACAGGAGAAAGAGAATTTGCGAGATAAATGGGAGGGGGTCGAGACGATGCCGAAAGAGTGTTGCGCGCGGTGCGATATTAGAAAAGTCGATGGGTTGTAAGGTAAGGTCAAGGTTTCTTGAGAGAGTACGAACGTAAGGAGGGAACCTGTGGTTAGGTAGGCAAGGTAATGTATGGTGAGGTAAGAAAGGCAAGCAGGGTAATTGACCACGGTTCGGGACGGGTACGAAGTACGGGCAGAAAAGCAGGTGTTTCGCACGCAAGAGCCCACGACGTAATACACACCACCGTAAGGTACCTAAGCAGCGTGGCAGCTAAGGTACCTAACCAATTAACCAACGACAAACTGGGCTGGACTCGATTGGGATAGGGAGGATGCGCACAAAGTCCGGCTTCTAGGCAAACTAATTCCTCTTCCTCTCTCACTCTCAGTCTCGGGCAGTCCAGGCCAGGTTTCATTAAGGTACACTCTAGACTCTCTAGCCCCCCAGTGGCCCCCTTACAAGTTTAGCGGACGGTCAATCGGAGTCGCGCTCTGGGGCCTCGGGCCTCCACTTGCAGCTTCCCTTGGGAACTTGGGGCAGGGGTGGTTAATCCGGGCCCGGGGGTTTGATTGATCATGTTCATCCACTAAAAGTGGAAGGGACCCCTTCATGTGGCGCTTCTAATTATACCAGGTACTATGACGGTACTTGGCTATGTCGACGAACCTATGCAGTACCTACATTGTCTTCAGTCTTTGGAGCAAGGAACTTGTTGCTGCCTTGACAGCTGTGGACAAACCAGACTTGGTTCTAAAATCAAGATAAATTCCAGAGAAGAGATGGAGAGAGGAAATAGAACATCAAATAGGTACTTACGTTACCTGACAAAGCATGAGGAATAAAGAGCTCCAGAGTCCGTGTTGTCGGTCCCTCCCGCGCTCCAGCCACTGCCAGGTCGCCCCTCTATCCACAGCTCTCATCGGAGAAGGCACCTGCAGATGACGTCTCAGGAAACAACCACTCAACAGTGCCTGCCGTGCCAGCTTTGTTCATACAGCAACGAGAATATCTCAAATCTTATTCACATCTCAACTCATCTCCGATAGGTAGGCTGAGGAGGATAAAAACTGCAATTCACACATCACTTTCACACACACTCTTTATCAAAGACTTTCTGTCCTCATTCAAGTAGACAGATTCAGCTCACCACCCAAGAAAAAACAACCCCGCCATCCACCACCACTATCCACCAAAATGACACAGTCAGATCTCGACCAACTGCTCGACATGGGCTTTGAGAAGGCCCGAGCCGAGCTTGCCGTGAAGAAGACTGGAAACCGTGAGTACCTGACCTATACCACCCCACAAAGTTTCATCAAGCATTGTGACGAGAAAGTGTGAGATGATGTTGCTGACTGATCACAGTGAACGGAGCACTCGAGTGGCTCGAGACCAACCAAGACAAGCCCCTTGAGGAGCTTGCTGCCGCTGCTGAAGCCAAGAAGGACGACGATGACGATGATGCCGCTGAAGTCCAAGCCAACATCGAGGCTCTTGAGAACGGCGGTACGGCAAAGTCTCTTGTCTGTAATGAATGCGGCAAGCGCTTCAGATCTCAGGATACTGCCTCATACCACGCAACAAAGACGTAAGTTGCTATGATCCAATCGCCACCACCATTGAAGTAAATTCGCTATACATCAGTCGCCATTATCACAGGACAGACTGGATATGCTAAGTACTGATACCGAATACTAGGGATCACACCGACTTCTCAGAGTCGACCGAGGAGATTGCTCCCCTGACAGAGGACCAGAAGAAGGAGAAACTCGTCCAGCTCCGGGAGCAACTCAAGGAGAAGAAGGCGAAGCAGGCTCTCCTCGACAAGGAAGACGCCAAGCGCAATGAGAAGATTCGCATGAAGGCCACAAAGGAGACCCAGGAGGCCAAGGAGGAGCTGGCGCGCAAGGAGCAGATCAAGGAGGCTGCCAAGAAGCGTCAGGAGAAGCAGGACGACATTGAGGCGAAGCGCCGCATCAAGGCCAAGATCGAGGCTGACAAGGAGGAGCGACGCCGCAAGGCCGAGGAGGCCAAGGCCGCGAGAGAGGGAAGAGCCCCCGAGGCTGCCCCGGCCGCCGCCGCCGCCGCACCTGTTGGTCCGAAGACGGTCGCCAACCACAACGAGGCTCGCTTGCGCTTACAGACCGCCGGCGGTAACGTCGTCAAGACCCTCCCTGCTGAGACCACGCTGTTCGAGGTGGCGGAGATGCTTCGATCCGAAACCGGAACGGCCGTCACAAGCTTCTCGACCACGTTTCCTCGCAAGACGTTTGAGGGCCACATGGATCTTAGCAAAACCCTGAAGGAGGCAGGACTCACTCCCAGCGCTGTTCTCATTGTCAAATAAGCATTCTAGGATGAGACAGTTCGGGAGGTATTTGAATCTCCCGGGTATCCTAGAGGACCCAGGATCACGGAAGATAGCATTAGACGATGGCGTTGCGGGTGTGGGGGGTTAGCTAAAAGACACTCATTGAGTGTAAAGAGAATCGAGAACAGTCAACGATATCCTCCCGCAGTCTTTCCGCTCCCCTGCTTTTCTGATGTGTGTGCCGTCAATCCATATCCCGCCCAAGCTGGAAGGAGCGTGAACTCGAACGTAATAAGGCCGGCGATGGAATTATGGACAAGATAAGGGTGAGATAGAGTATACCGGAGAGTATCACGGATGGTGGGGCTGGATCGACTGTGTGCCGGAATAGTGAAGAAAGTATCGAAACCGTAGCTGCCAATTGACAAGGTCCCAACTACCTAGCCTTACCCACAGTACGAGCAAACATAGGACTCGTCGACTCGACAGATATGTTGAGTCCACCAAGCCTCGAACATGTAGTTTGTAATCTGCCTCACTCTCACCCACCAGCATATCCCGATTGGGTCGTGCTGATGACGTGGGGAATGGTGACATACATGTGCCGACTAGGCACCTACCCCGTTGAGGTGTTGCTTTGCGGCCAAGCAGGAGTCACAATCACCAGTTTCGAGGAGCCAAGGTAGAGTCATAAGCCATTCCAACTCGAGCTAAGCTGGTGTATCATGTCGACGTCCACGGCTCACTCCATTCACCGCGCGGGTCCCAATATTTTCAAAGCATGCCAAATTCCACTTTCATTTTTTGAGGATGTCCAGTGAACTCCGCGTAGAGAGCGTCTTCACATTATCGTATGAGAGCTACTCTGTCCAGGCAGCAGGATATCGTGCCTCCACCCAATCCTTTATGATCGCGCGAATCGTAGAACCCCCGGATCCATGCAGTTGAAGTTACAAAGGGAAGGAAATCGTCGCAGGAAAAATCGCTTAGTCGAAGAGACCGAAGCCCATGTCCTCGTCGGACTCCTCCTTCTCTGTAGCGAGTGTCAGTATTCATTTGGTGCACGACTTCGAGTCCATGGTTGTGGATTTTAAACGTACCCTCCTCCTTGGGTGCCTCCTCGGCGGCAGCCTCGGTAGCACCGCCAGCGGCAGCGCCGCCGGCAGCGGGGGCAGCAGCGCCACCACCGGAGCCAACGTTGGAAAGCAGGTCCTTGACGTCCTTGCCCTCAAGAGCCTATGTGAAATCTCAAATCAGCCTTCGTTGTCCTTCCTCGAATCGGTGGAAAATATTGTCGTCGCGTCGTACCTTGGCGAACAGGGAGGTCCAGATGGGCTCGACGTCCTCGATCTTGGCAGCCTTGATCAGGGTCTGGAGCTTGTCGGCCTAAAAATTCCAACATTGTTAGTCTCGTTCCTTGTCGTGGTATTTTGATATTATTTGATGTGATTTATTTTTTTCGTGGCGGGGTGACTCGAGGAGTGGACGCACAGTGATCTCGACACCATCATCGGCGAGGATGAGGGCCGCGTAGGAAGAGGCGAGCTCGGCGTTCGACATTGTGACTGGTTTGGGCGTTTGCGACTGGAGGTTGTCTTCGCGGATGGTGAGTGTGATTTGCAAAGGAGCAGTCAATATGGTATCGCGAGGTCATCCACCGAGTCAAAATTTGGCAGGGCTTTCAAGACCTAATGAACATTCGGCGGTTTCGGTTAAAGCCCGCCAGCAGTGGGTCTATCTTCAAGATTTGTGATTGGACGCAGGTGCGAGCCAATAGGATCCCGGATCGACGACCTGGGCATGCCTGCCCCGCTGCCGTCGGTGACACTTGGGTCATGCCCCACATCGATACCTCGATTTGACTTTCCAAGCAGGTCAGTCACCCCCACCTTCTCTATCAGAAGCGTCGCTGGTTGAGGTGCACCTTTCCATTGGTTTCCGGCCAAGCCAACGAGCGCATCATCCGCATTTTACTTACATACGCAATCCCATCTGCGCATCTTCTACGGATGCCACGGCAGCCCATTCTTTGTCACAGGTTTCTTACCAATACAACTCTGTTCACCAACACACAACAACCCCCAGTGCAACGGGGAATTACCTGCTTTACACTACCGACGATCGGACTTTAGCTTCCCGGTCTCGACCTGTGAATCACCTTTGGCCCCGCTATCGTGCTTCGTTGAATGTTGGATCATTGGCAGACCTGCAACGGTATCGACTTCCAGCGCAAGAGGTGCATGCCTTGGCCGTCCATGATCTCGAACACTCGGCAGTCGCCCATATTCCAGCTCTACAACCCTCCCAGCAACCAACGTCCGTCTTGAGTTACGTCACGCGAGATGGATACCCCTACGTGCCCCCCGCCGCGGGACGACCGCGAGAAGGAGATTCTCGATAAGCTGGTTGCGATCCGCGACAGGCTTCTGCTCTTGAAGCAGGACCGTACGACCTATATTCGAAGCCAGGACGTTCTTCCGCTCTACGAAGAGACGATCGAGCAGGTTCGCCTGCTCAATGAAGCCCGGACGTCTGACCGAAGGGAGGAGAATAGAGGTAATGCGCTATCGTCCCGACTGTGCGGGGTCAACGGCTAACCCGCGCTGCAGTGGACAGAGTCTTGGAGAGCTGCTTTCAACTACTTTCGCTCTTTTTCATGACCATTGGACGAAACAACGAAGCTCCAGCTGCCTATGCCCTGACCTCGACCGTCCGAAGATTGTTGGACCACCTCACCGAAGTCGACTTGTATTCCATCAAGGACTTGGAAAGCATCTCACACACCCTGACAAAGCTCGAGCAGAATGTCAAGACCACCGAGACCGAGTACCCTCCATACCTCATCACCCTGCTTTCCAACCGATTGGAGCTTTGTGACAAGTCTCTGGCAAACCTTCGCAAGCGATTGGAGCGATTCGAGGATCCCCTTCCAAAGACGTATGAGAAGCTGATCTCTATCCTGAGATCCATGTCTCTGGCGAACACCCGAACAAAGGTATGGCCAACACCAAGAGGGACGCGCCGCGACACAGCTGACAGTGATACAGTTCTCGCCATCAGAAGTCCAGAAGCTTCAAGCTCAATTGCGAGAGATCGAGGAGAAGAGACAGGAGGGCAAGCTCTTGACTTCGGACGGAAAGACACCGGGCGGGTTTGATGAGGTGACCGCTTTGCTGGAGAAATGCCTATTGTGGTCTGATTTCGTTCTTCAGAGGTACATGATACGCCACCGCCCACGAAAACGTCGCTAACCTTTGCTTAGGAAAGGAGTGATTCCCGACTCTTTCAAGCCAACCTACGACATCTTGTTCCGCATTCGCAACGAGCTGGAGAAACTCTCTATCACACAAGCATGGTCTCTTCGTGAAGCGGATCTCTTTGACTTCCAGAGACAGTTGGACAAGATCGACGAGAGTAGAATCGAAGGCAACTGGGTGGATGACGAAGGCAAGCCTGCAGAGCTCTACGTTCAGCGTGTAAGTCAGACCAACCTATGTTTCTGACAGAGCTTGACTAATACCAACCACAGACAATGCTCTACCTCATCAGAAGAAGTTACGCCTACATCTACTCGTTGATGATCTCGTCAGAGCCCGTGTCGGAAGCCTTGCTGCCGATCTACAACCAGCTCCAAACGCTCAAGCGATGTCTCATCGAGGTCAAGAATAGCGGCGGTGTGCAATCCGTGAGGGAGCTTTACCCTTACAGCATGAAGGTATGGTGTGCTTCGTCCATGAGTCGAACCAGACTAACGATCCGCTTGCAGCTGCACTCGATCGACAACATGCGTCAAGATGGCAAATTCATGATCAACGACGATATCCCGGAAGGACAGGGCAGTGTCACCGAGCTTCTTGCTGAATGTTTTGAGCTCAATTATGAGCTCAGAGTCGCTGCTGAGGAGCAAGCCGAAGCTTGATGACGATGAGGGAAGGGACTTGTTTTGTTCGGCGTAAACGGACTAGCGATTTGTATCATGTCGGTCTTTGTGTGGTTTCTCTTCTGGCCAGTGAAACTGTGATGGACACATTTTAATGGGAAATGGTTAAACGGGACGAGGCAAACTCAAGTGTACTCAATTATGGACCAATGACATGATTTCTTTCCACATTTAGGAACCTGAGCTCGGGGCTCCCTTTCTACCAGAGATCAGATGGCACCTCAGATAGCGACAGTGCGGTGTTCAGATGCTGCTCCCGGCCTATAGGTGGCTTTCAAGTTACATCAGAATTTGTAGCACGCCAGCTTCTTAGCCATGTATGCGATGCGGGGGTCTTCACGTGAAGTCCGTGATCCATGGAGAGCTCGCGGGCAGTAGAAGTTTGCTTTTCCATATAGATGTACCAGACTTCTGGGGTTCGTCTCCAGACCATTGGCTCTGAAAGCTGAATACGACGTAGAGAGCTTGCCCATCCCCACGTTCGACAAGATAGTCTGGCATTACAAGACATGCCACGCTGACCGCTGTAGCAAGGCTGTTGAGCCACAAGCACATCCTGATGGTCAAGAAACGGGAAGAGACGAATTTAGAGTCATCATCACGAATCGGGACTGGGAGGAATAAATTCCGTTGCCTAGATAGAAATCATGATTCCCCAAATGGAGCTCCTAAGAAAGCGCAATACCATATTAGGGACCGACAATGGCGATGACAAGGAAGGGGAAAGCAAGTTAGCAGTCGCCCGATAGCGCAGCACAGCAAATTCGGCTCGAGAATATCAGGGCCCGGGCCCAAGTTGATTTGGCAATCTGCATGATTGAGACGACTAAGGTAGCCCCCATCAAACATCCAGGACAGGTACAGAGGGAATGAGTAAAAAAAGGTGTTGAAAGCTCGTAGGTATTGTTGAGTCACCTAATTCCCCCAAACCCCCGGTACCATCGGGGCATCGGCTCCAGCTTTCCCACCCCAATGGATCCTTATCCCCTACCCCCGAAAATGGCGAAATTCCCGTTCTCCCCTCGGCCCAGCTCCCGAATGCCAATTGAGAAAGAATTGAAATGCTTCAGAAGTCAAGACCCCTCCTCAACAGCGCTGGGGGAGAAATCCCGGCCGCAGCGGGGCGAACAGCTGGCTAGAGTCGGTTCACGCCGGGTTCGCGCACTTCGCGCATTCCAGCTCAACCCCGAAGCTGGGGCAAGGTCCCAGTTTGTTGGTCTGGGTTAAGATTTCTAGGTACTACACTGGGTAGGGTGGTATGTCATCACGGGGCACTATCTCAGCCTCTCTGCCTACTTCCCCCCGGGGCGGCGCGAACAACGCAATGGGGACCTGCGCCGGTCATCGGACCAGCCGAGACTTTCGTTTTTCCAAGATCCCATCCCGACCACCCCCCCGCCGTCTTGTGATGCATTTCCCGCTCCACCGAGGCAATTGGATCGGTTCATGTCAGGCCAGTGCCGAGCAAATTGCTGAGCTCTACCGGCGCAGCGACAGATGGGTACCTTATTTCGTACCTTGCCTCGACTCAATGGGCAGTGCGGGCTTGCGCAGCTCCGAGGTGAAGAGCGAAACGGCGAAACGGGGCGGAGTTGAAGCTGGAGCTGGGTGAAGCGGGCGGGCGGTCTCCACCGAGTTCCCGTATCTTTGTTAGTGACACTGGGGATCAGTCATATAATCACTCATCCACATATTGCGTGAGATGGGATTTCCCGTTTTGATATAAAAGAGGATTGGGAGGGCACTGGAAGAAACTTGGATGTGTTTCCTACGATCTGTTACTGCGTAAACCTACACAAAACTCACGACCAAATAAGCTTGACATTCACATCCCTTGCATCACCCATCTGCAAGCCATTGACATCTCACCGATAGAGGTCTCACAACTACACATCTCACCTCACCTCACACCATCACACTACCTTATACCAGCAACTTGACACCGACCTCTCGTCAATAAAACTACAAATCAACCTTTCATCTCACCACCCGTCAACACAACCTCACACACTACCCAGAAGCCAATGACAGTCAGGATGTCCTCCACAGAAGACACCTCGGCGCACAAGCGCAACGCCTCGGCAACAAGCGCAGTCCAAACCACACCTCCACCCGCAAAACGCCTTCCTCCTCCCACGGCACCCTCCTCAGTCGCAGCCCTTCCCCCCTCACGCCGCGAATTCCCCCACACCATCGCCCTCGTCCTCTACAGCGACGGCGGCGCCGATGTCGACGGCGCGGCCACCACGACAGTCATGGGCGCTTTCGCCTCGCTGGCGGACGCGAATGCCGAGGTGCGGAGGATATCGAGGGAGTACGCGCTGCGCGAGGGCGACGGTATCCCGGAGCCCGCAGCGGACAACGCTGGTGCGAGGGACCCTGTACGATGGAACGGTCCCGAGGGGAACTCGTGCTGGGTTGAGTTGCATGCCGTGACGCCAAAGAGCATCGTGCCGAAGAGCACGTCTGCGTCGCCGCAGCAGAAGCAGGGAGGCGATCAGCAGCAGAAGAAGCTTTATGATTCTGATGAGGGTGAGGATCCTGATCTTGATGATGAGTTGGACGAGGGGGGTCACTATGACTAAGGGAGATGGTGTGGTCTATTTCCCGTTTTCTGTTTTCAAGCTCGAGGTACTTTGGATAGGAGGATTCCCTTGGTTTTACGCCTGGGAAGGGTTCATGTTCGTGGTTGGCGAGATGAAGGCCCACGAATATGCGGCGCTGCCTGACGAGGTTCGCGAAGCATTGTTCAGGCATAATGGTTATTACGTTACTTGTGTATGCGGCAGGCGTTCTTATAGATATTGGAAATCCCTCTATTCTATCTTTCTTTCTAGGTATCTAAAAAAAACACACACACAAAATCTCTCTTCTTTCTCTATGTCTTTCACACCAGATGTATGTGAAGTCTACGAGAATACCCCTTTCTACTGTCTTACAATCATCTAGGTCCGCCATGAGCATGGCCGAATCTCTATGGTCTACTAATCGGCTGGTCTACAACTTGGCCTTGGGGGCCTCTTGTTGCTGCATCTTCTCGGCGACGATGCGGCGCTGAATCTTACCCGTGGCTGTCTTGGGCATCGTCTCGGTGAAGTAAATCTGGTATTTTTGTTAGTCGACGTTCCTGAACAACCTCACGAGAGTGTGTCAACTGACCTTCTTGGGAACCTTGAACTTGGCCAGCTTCTCCTGCACCCACCCCTTCAGCTCCTCGCCCTTGAGCTGCTGTCCCGGCTTGAGAACGACGGCCACGCCGATATCCTGGCCGTACATGTCGTCGGGGATGGCGAAGCTGACGGCCTCGGAGACGGCAGGGTGGCGGGTCAAGACGTTGTCGAGCTCAATGGGGCTAATCTTCTCGCCACCCTTGTTGATGAGCTCCTTGATGCGGCCCGTGATGACGATGTAGCCATCCTCGTCCTTCTTGCCCTGGTCACCCGTGCGGAAGAAACCGCCCTTGGTGTAGGAGGAGGCGTTGGCGGCGTCGTTGTTGAGGTACCCCTTGGTGACGTTCTCGCCACGGATGCAAATCTCGCCCTCCTGGCCCTGGGCGAGCTCATCACCAGCGTCGTTGAGGATGCGCACGTCGACACCCTGGCCGAGGCCGACGGTGCCGGGCTTGCGCTTCGCAGGCGGGAGGGGGTTGGAAGTCATCTGGTGAGCGGCCTCGGTCATGGCGTAGGCCTCGAGGACGGGCGCCTTGTAAGTCTCCTCGAGCTGGTGGAAGACGGTGGGCGACAGAGGGGAGGAGCACGAGCGGATGAAGCGGATGGCAGGTAGCGGGTTGGGCGTCGGGTTCTTGAGGAGGATCTGGTGGATGGTGGGCACAGCGGTGTACCAGTTGGCCTTGTGGGTGATGAAGTCTCCCCAGAACTCGGTGGCTGAGAACTTGTTCGGGACGACCATGGAGCCGCCGCAGGCCAGAGGTGCGAGAAGGCCGCAGAGGAGACCATGGACGTGGAACAGAGGCATGACCAGCATGGTGCGGTCCTGGCTTGTCAGCTGGTATGTGTTCTGGATGTTCTCTATCATTGGTGTTAGCCTGGCATCTCAGCTGCTCTCTCCTGCGAGACTTGGACTTACTCATCGTTCTGGTCAGGTTGCGGTGTGTAAGAGGAACCTATACTAGGTATGAGCTTTCTCGACTTTTTGATTCTCAGTAGGCCGACTCCCAACTTACAACTTTAGGTCTGGAGGTGGTGCCGCTAGTGTGCAGAACCAAGGCAAAGTCGTCGGCCTCAGCCTTCGACACCTTCTCAGGTCCCTTGCCCTTGAGCTGTCCGAGATCCTTGACATCAAGCGCGACCTCCTTCTTGGCCTCATCCCAGTACGTCTCAGCGATGGCCGCATTGAACTTCTTGGCGGCCTTGACGGCAGGTGCACCGGCGGCGTAGGCACCCTTGGGAACCAACACGATGGCGGACTTGACGTCCTCAATGTAGAACTCAAACTCGTCCTGCTTGTAGGCCGGGTTCAGAGGGGCGGCGATGCCACGCTGCCACGAGGCGGCCAGGAAGGAGACGATGAACTCATATGAGTTGACGGTCGCGATGGAAACGGGCGAGGCCTTTGTGATGCCGATGGCGGCCAGCTTCTGCTGGAAGGCTGAGGTCTCCCTCACCAGGTCGCCGTAGGTTACTGTGAGAGCATTGGGCTTGGACGGCACAATGACGGCCGTGGAGTTGGCCGGGCCGTCGATGGCGGTTTGCAGAGTCAACGCCATCTTTGCGTACTTTGCGTATGCGTTTTATCTCTCACTCTATTGGATGACAGGGTGTGATTGTGCCTGACCGGACGGCAGTTGAAGAGTTGCAACCACCAGCGAATTCGGAGAAGCTTTTGGAGTAAGGTAAGGTAATGTGGTGGACGATCGGATGAACTGGTCTAGACAAGGATAGAACCCAGATAATTCGGTCTGGGGTAGACAATTAGGATATTCAAAGAGTTTATGTGAGTGAGCCGTTCAACGGTAACAACCTTAGATAGAGGTAAAATACAAGTCTACGTTGGAGACAAAAGTTGAGGCACAATGGTCGACTGATAGGGAAACCTGACTAGGACGATGATGTGCTCGGGACCAGCCCAGCCTGGGACAAGCCGGATCACCCCGGTCGGCTTTTTCTTAGCCCACTGCCACATTTGCCCACTGAAGTTGACTGAACCACTGTAATACCCGCCCTTCCCAGATCAACCGGTGGCTCGTCCCCCACGAAGACCCCCGAAGAAACATGGAAATGCGCTTGCGCGGCGGGCTGGGCGCTGTGCCGGAACGCGCAGGGGTGGGTTTTCAGTGGCCCAGCGGTCTTCAATGTGCTGAAACCCAGGCGACCGGGCTCCGCTTTACTGATGGAAGAACGGCAGCGAACCGGTGGGTTTGGCTGATTGCCTTAGGTAAGCCCATGTATTCGTATCCGTTCTTTACGTCAGGCACCTGGCATTCTTAGGTACCGTCTGCACATTGACATTCGAGGTGCGCTCCCCGCGAGTGGGTCCATCGGGCAAGCTTCCTAGCAGCTTCGACTTCGCCTTGCGAACCAGGCTGAACGTATCTTGTCGTCTCTTTTTGCGACGAACTCAATCC